>NW_015746891.1:0-437 GCF_001515625.1 Sinocyclocheilus rhinocerous
CTTCATCCCAGCTGCACGTCTCTGGCACGCTGTTCTCTGGAAACTAGATCATACACAAAGTCCGGATCCTCTTTGTGTTTGCGGTTGCGCTCGAACAGCTGGTCCATCTGGGCCTTCCTGCGGTTCAGCTCTTCATCGCTCAGTTTATTCAGGTCCTCGGCGGCGGCGAGACTCTCCTCCAGACTGAGACCCTTCAGATGATCACGGAGGATGAGATGAAGCCTTTCCAGCTGAGCCAAAGAGACCGACTCCAGATAAAGCTACAGCTGTGACGCACGTGATGCTTCAGTCTCTCTGCAAGGTGTATATTTATATTCATAACAACAACAGTTCAGCCAAAAATAAAACTGGCTGAAAATTAACATTAACCATCGGGTCATCCGAGAGATGTCGATGAGTTCGTTTCTTCATCAGATTTGGAGAAATGTAGCATTGCA
>NW_015746892.1:0-437 GCF_001515625.1 Sinocyclocheilus rhinocerous
CAGGTGTGTGTTCAGGTGTGTGAGCTGTCAGTCAGAGTGTCTGGAGCAGGTTGTTGTGTGAGATCTGGCCATCTGCTTCTCATTGTTGTGTTTCTCATGAATATACGTAGATCTCGTCAGATATGCCGAGGTGTTCGTGGTTGTGAATTCGCTTCACATTGTCCTCTTTTCTTCGTCATTTGAAGCTACAGTGTAACAGTCAGAGGCAGACAGTAGTGAAGTATTTTTACTCTGCTTTAACAGTACTTTTCAAGAGTCTGTACTTTATCAGAGTGTTTCTCTTTAGAAACTTTACTTCACAACATTCCAAAGCATAATATTGTACTTTTACTGTACAACGTTTTATATAAATATAATTTAATACTTAATTACATTAGAAATCTAGTACTCAAGTAAAAGTAATTCAAAGATTCACTTGAGTACAAGAAAGTACTACC
>NW_015746893.1:0-436 GCF_001515625.1 Sinocyclocheilus rhinocerous
CTCTCTCTCTCTCTCTCTCTCTCTCTCTCTAGGGAAGTCCCTTTGAGTGCATCCTGTGGCAAACATCTGTCTGAATCATGAAGACGCTGCATTCACTCCATGTCTGTCTTCAGGATGTCTTGGATCCTTAGCCAAATCCCTATCTCCCTGTCTCACTCGTTCTCTCAGAAAAGTAAGAAAATCAGCCAGGGAAAACTCATTGCAGGTGCTTAGTTAAAGATGAATTGTGGCATTTCTGCACTAAATAAATAACTTTTTTCATGCAGTTTCGAGAAGACAGACCTTTGGCTATAGTGCGTTACAAGCTTAGAAGAAACACTCAGACAACTAGAGCCATGTGACTGAAAGCATTCGATCACAGTTTGTTTTTATCCTGCCATTCGTGCCAAAACTACTTAAAATAATAAAAACAACAATCTCAAACAAAACTATTATT
>NW_015746894.1:0-437 GCF_001515625.1 Sinocyclocheilus rhinocerous
TTCCTTCGGGCTAGCCTTCTACAGCAGCACCGGTATGTGTGCTTCTCTTCCTCCTGCATGCTTTTATTACTGTACTACCATGTGCTTGATCACAGCGAACCAGCAGAGTCCAGAAAATGAGATTTCCCAGCCTTCTTGACTGAAACGGTTGGATATATGCAGTGCTTTTCTTTCCCTTGATGTCTTGGGTCATTCTCAGGAAACCTGTGACCCCATATCTATAATTACTAGAAGTTGTTACTTATTTTGTGCTTTAAATGTTTCAGTTTCAGTTTTAATTCTAAAACGGAGTAAATTCAGTTTTAGTGTGCCTTGTTAAAAACAGCACATGTTCGAAAATTGGGGGTCGGTAAATTTTTTTTTTTTTTAAGAAATTAATACTTTTATTATTGAGCAAGGATGCATTAAATTGATCAAAAGTGACAGTAAAGACATTT
>NW_015746895.1:0-437 GCF_001515625.1 Sinocyclocheilus rhinocerous
TAATGACAGAATTTTCATTTTTGGGTGAACTAACACTTTAAGAATTATCAGGGGAACTAGTAGCTGATGGTTGGCTGTGGATATACACTTAAATCATTACAATTAAACAAAATCGTTTGAAGTGGAAAGGTTTAAAGGTTTCACTTGTAGGTTTAACATGGGTTGGAAAATATCCAGCCAGTAGTTCACTACAATTTCAATCCTTCATATGTGAATAGAGAAGTTTTTCACTTCTTTATCTGTACACTTCAATCACACTGACTGATGTTCCTAGGTTTCACAGGAATAGCAATCAATCAAACCAAAAATCTGCATGTTGTGACGATGACTATATACAGAACACTAGGGCCCGGTTTCATACAGGGCTTAGCCTAAACCAGGATTAAGCCATGGTTCAATTAGGACATTTAAGTAATTTTTATTAACATGCCTTAGAA
>NW_015746896.1:0-436 GCF_001515625.1 Sinocyclocheilus rhinocerous
ATGTTCTTTTTAGCAGCATCATATGACCCCTTTAAGTAGTTTTTTTTCTATTCTATGCTATTCTATTCTATTCTCGTTAATTATAATAATTATTTTGTTATAATTTTATTTTTATATAATTCTATTTATCATATTTAGTAGTTTATTTTAGAAAATATGTAAAAATATAATTATAACTAATAATAATATAACACTTTATTGTATAAGTTGTATATATGTAAAATGTATTATTATACCATTATAATAGTTATTTATAATAATTATTTAATGTTTGATAATGTTTTATAATTATGTTTATTATTTAGTATTTTAAAAATAATAAATAATTGTAATTATAAAATTGTATGAAATTAAATAATTATAATTTATAATATAACACTTTATTGTGTAATAGTTTGTGAATATGAAAAATATAATAATTGTAATAATTAAATTA
>NW_015746897.1:0-437 GCF_001515625.1 Sinocyclocheilus rhinocerous
ATAATAATAATAATAATAATAATAATATACTAAAAAGAAGAAATACAAAGAAATATATTTAAACAAACAATTAAAATAATAATCCATCTATTCATCCATTTATTTAATAATTGTATTAATCTATTTATCTATATTTAATATTTATCTATCTATCTATCTATTTAAAAGAGGAAGAAGAAATGTTTAAACAGAAAAATGATATAGTTTAAAAAATAATAAAAAGAATACTTAGAAATGTATTTAAGCAAATAATTGAAATAAGAAATCTATCCATCCATCTATCAATCTATTAAAGTAGAAGACAAAGAAGATGACGACGAAATATATATTGAAATATGTTTAAACAAAAATATAGTATAATAATCCTTCTGTCCATTCTCCAAACTAATTGCGGGTCTATAGGGTCATGGAGATGCTATAGCCCAATAATAATAATA
>NW_015746898.1:0-437 GCF_001515625.1 Sinocyclocheilus rhinocerous
TTTTAATTTTAGTGAGATTAGCCCTTCAGCTTAAATTTATTTTATTTCAGTTACCAAAGTGACATTTCAATATATTTAAGTTTATTTATATACTTATATAAGTTTTTCATATAACATTTATATTTTATTTTTTATAGGACTGGCCTTTTTTTTCCAATTAAATATATTTTTAATAGTTCTAATTTTAGTTACCAATAACAATACTGCTTTCAATGAACTTCTTTGTTATTCAAAATATATTTTATTTTGACATCACACCTTTTTTTTGTCCTGTCTATTTACAACCACTTCAGAAAAAAACTGACTGTGTTTACATAAATATTTCCACTAAGACAAGCATTTGATCTCTCACGCAAACATTCTTCACAGAGTACAAGCACAAAGTGTTTGACGTGTGTGTGTGTGTGTGTGTGAAGCTGTTATAACTCACCAGTCTC
>NW_015746899.1:0-437 GCF_001515625.1 Sinocyclocheilus rhinocerous
CCCTGTGGAAATGCCTTTAAAATCTGCATTCAATACCGAAACAGTTTGTTTAATTCTCAAAAAGCACGTTCTCATATCACTGAATGATTTTGATTGAACAAATTTCTCTTTTCTGAAAATACATGTCCGTTTATTATTATTTTTTCACAGCTATAAGCTGTTCTTTTGCTTGATATTATATTCAAATATTGCCCTCTACTAGTTTAACCCCTTGCATTAATACATATTGACATGACTGCATTAAAACCGTGACATATTCCAATTGGAGAATGCAGACCCTTTTTTTCCCCTTTCCTTCTTTCCTTTCTGCTTCTCTCTTTCCTTCCCTCCTTTTCAAAGTCCTCTTAAGGAGCGCTTTGTAGTCGTCCGTCCCGTCTTATCAGCGCTGGCACGAAGCACTTGCCTCTCTGACTGTCCTTATGTTCTGAGTGAGCTCC
>NW_015746900.1:0-437 GCF_001515625.1 Sinocyclocheilus rhinocerous
GAAAGAAAGAAAGAAAGTCTGAGTTACATATTTCAGGACTGTTGCTTTTCTCAATTAAAAAAAGAAAGAAAAGGAGAAACAGAAAAAGGCATTTCCTTGAGGGAAACTTATTAGGTAAACAAGATCATTCCTAAAACCTCTTACACCATAGAGAGGTTAAGCAGAGACTGTAAGCGTCTTATTGCGCAGAGCAACTCTGGTGCTTCCATCCAGACCCCTAATGAGGGATTATTGTGCAAGTGTCTGTTAAGTCCACAAACATTTCCATGGCTTGTGTCTCAAAACCTAGTGAGCTGCCTATCTTGACAGCATTTTGTGGGCACTCTGAATCAGCTGAACTCAAAAGTTTGCAGTGCAGGTTGTAACTTTGGCACCACTTTGATTTTACTTCAGGCGGCAATCAAATTTTAATAAACTTTTTTTTTTTTTTTTACAGA
>NW_015746901.1:0-437 GCF_001515625.1 Sinocyclocheilus rhinocerous
CTTGTACAGTAAGTGCTTGAAGTAAAGAAAAGATGAGATAGCATAAAGCTCAGGAAATAGCTAAATTACGCATGAATCCGCAGGGCGAGGGAAAGCGCTTGCGTGAAGAGTTAAAGAGGTTGGCACGAAGATGCTAAGTGTTAATTAGTTATTGATCCAATTTAGCTGATGATTTCCTATCTAGTGTGAAAAAGAGATGTTTGGGTCTCAGAGTAATACAGTGTTTTTCGATATTACTGACTTAATTTCTATGCAGCCTTGTCTCCAAAAGCAAAATGCAACAGTAAGAGTTCAGAGACACCCAAACAAAAGGGGTTAGATGTCTCTGAACTCTTGGTACACTGAAAAATATGATTTTTTCAAAGCTGTAAATGAAAGATTATTGCAGTATGTTTAAGAAAGAAAAAATTCAAAATTTCACATTTATTTAAATGTGT
>NW_015746902.1:0-437 GCF_001515625.1 Sinocyclocheilus rhinocerous
CTCTTTGTAATTACAGTTCTACTGCAAGTTGTTTTAAAGTGTATAATATCATCATGTAATCATGATGACAAAGACAACTGGCTTCATTTTAACAAGTACTGAGATGTTTATAACGCTTTACTCTGCATTCTCTGAACATGTGTTCATTGACACTTTAGTTATAATCTGTCCTTAATTCTTGTTTATTATTGTGATTTCATAGATGAAACGCTTCTGAATGAAGGCGGGAAAGAAACTCAGAATTCACAAGACATAAAAATGTAGTGGTAGGTAAGTTCATACTACAGTATGTCATGTTTAGTTTCAGTACCAGTAATTTGATCAAGATCAAGAAAATCTCTTTGCTGCTCAGGTCAGCATGTTGTTTAGTACATAGTTCCTGTTTTACTGCTCCAAATACAAATTTGCATGGCTTATTTTACTTTCTAGAAAAAAAA
>NW_015746903.1:0-437 GCF_001515625.1 Sinocyclocheilus rhinocerous
CACTGAACGACCAGAAGGGGCCGACGCATCTATGAACCGTGACAGCCCCTACGATCTCAGAAACCGGAGCTGTACATAGGGCAGCTTTGTACCTTACTTACCACCAAAATGTGCATATTTGGTACCTTAAAGGTACATATTAATACCTATCAGTATCTTCATGTTACATATTAGTACCTTTCAAAAGTACCAGTGCACGAGTGACAGCTTGTGTACCTTTTTCGTGTAGACTTTAAAACACAAGTGAATAGATGCTTTTTACATGAACTATACAAATTAAAATTAAAATGTTCTTTAATTGAATCAGGTTCTAAAACATACAGAAAACTTGACTTTAAAACACAAATCAGTCTCCTAGCAATTGTTATTTTACCATTACAACCTGTTTGCAAAGACAGACAGACAGACAGACAGACAGATAGACAGACAGATAGATA
>NW_015746904.1:0-437 GCF_001515625.1 Sinocyclocheilus rhinocerous
TGTTTCTTGAGTTTTTCCATCTTCCATTCGTTCTCGCAGGGGTTGAGAGAGGAGGGCGGAGCCGTGCAGGAACATTTACAGTCGGCTCCGGAACTCACCGTCTCCACCGTGTAAAAATCCTCCACGCGCACACTTCCTGTCCGCAAGCGAGCGCATGCGTCCCGGGTCAAAGGCCGCATGATGCACTTACAGCGGCAGTCGGATCCCTCTGTTGTCATGCGTACTTGTTCCTCCCCGAAGATCTGAAAAGGAAATGGATAGAAAGTGAAGGAAATTACATCATGGCCTACTTCAGTGTCACTTTAGTCAAAACTTAGCACACTTTAGTTCTCTGTAGAGAACTAAAGGAGGAGTAGGCTTGATACACTCACACTCACCTAAAAGACATTCAAATGTCTTTTTTTTTTTTTTTTAAATAGAGGTCAGTCTCAAGTCAA
>NW_015746905.1:0-437 GCF_001515625.1 Sinocyclocheilus rhinocerous
CTAAAAATATACCCAAGCGACTTAAGACTGGTTTTGTAGTCCAGGCAGGGTCACATATGTTCCACCACCTCCTGATCCAGCCCTGGTTTTCACAAAGACTCTTCATACAAACTTTGTCTTCTGGCTGTCTCTCTGTGTTCAATGGCATAACTCTGCCTTCCCACTACTTAGAGACAGAGTGTGTGTTATAGAGAGAGAGAGAGAGCATGTGGCACTGAAGAGCCTTTTGAGCTTTTCCCCTCTCAGTGAGAAATCAAGCAATAGAGAGAGAGAGAGAGAGAAAGCAAACTTTCCCTCCTACTGTTGGACTTTTCCCAGACTTGAGTGCTGGATTTCCTCTGATACTTTGGATGTCACTGCACAACTGTGGGGTTTATGCACAGAAGGGATCTTTCAAGTTTTGTTGACTGAGCGTGTGTATGTGAGGTGTGTGTGTG
>NW_015746906.1:0-437 GCF_001515625.1 Sinocyclocheilus rhinocerous
CTTTACCCCTAAGCACAGCTGCCAAACTGCAATAATCTCTCTATACCCTTGTGTCACAGAGGGGGGAGTGTTTTTGCCACAAGTAGCAATTTATCTAAAAATATGTAACATTTTTGCGTCCAGTGTCAGTGTCTTGCCTGTCTTTAGGACGGGAGTCCCAAAAGAAAGAGACCAGGATCCATTTTCAATTTAATCTTAAGAATGGTGCTGATTTCATAAACAATACATTTCCAGAATCTTGAAATGAGCTTGCACCTCCAAAAGCAATGGAAGTATGTCCCTATCTCTGTATGGCACTTAACACAAAGAGCCGGTATAGTGGATCAATTTTATTAATCAAAACTGCCGTTATATGCAACCCACTGTATGTGATATCTTAAGTCTCTCTAAGCTGAAACACACATACTGGTAAAAAATGTATAGCCTGAATGCACTGT
>NW_015746907.1:0-437 GCF_001515625.1 Sinocyclocheilus rhinocerous
CGTCTAGTTTACACAAACATCCAGTTGGCACTGGAAAACGTTTCAAGTTTAAGCAGTATAGAATAAAAGCAGGAAGTTATGCCAGAGTTTAAAATTCAGGAGGTCCACAGCCTGAAAAAAACATCAGTTTCTTAATTCAACTTAAGTTGTGTCAAAGACGTTTAGTTCATCTTTTCCTGGAATTCCTGAATTCTAGAACCCCAAACTGCCCTGAGGTGCGTTTCTCAAAAGCAACTATGGTTGCAAGTTCTGTCACTACCAATAGAGTTCAGTGGAGCTTGCGACCATAATTAGCTAACAATGGTTTTGGGAAACACATGCTTGAGCTTGAGATCAGTGATCTTTTAAAGTGCGAGGATGTCACACCCCTTAGAAGGCAAGAGAGCCAATGTGAAAGTGCACCTCCCGAGGGAAAGTTTACAAACCCTTTGTCTTCA
>NW_015746908.1:0-437 GCF_001515625.1 Sinocyclocheilus rhinocerous
TAAAAAAGCAAAACGACAGTGAGGGCAGTACTGCGGTGGGTAAATAATAATGTATTTGGTGTACGACCGAACACCGGGTAATGCCGGTAACTCCAACTACCGCAGCAAGCCTAATCCACAAATATTTTCATTGCAGAGTAAAAATGCAAATTGCTGTGCATTTATTTGAGCTATCACAGGATATGTGTACATTTGTGTAATACATGGGTTCCCAAACTTTTCCATTCCCTACATAGACAGGCATAATGCAATACCAAAAGACTAATGGTAAGACATAAAAAATATTATAAACATTAAAATGTCAAATCAATAGTCTAATGGCTATGTTGAAATGAAGAGAAGAGTAACTGAGTAGTTTTAAACTGCTGCCTCAACTTATTTACACAGACATGGTGGAACAAATTTAAAGAACTGAAAAAAATCATGTGCTCAAGAAG
>NW_015746909.1:0-437 GCF_001515625.1 Sinocyclocheilus rhinocerous
ATAATTGTGCATCAGACTTTTAATCTGAGGGTCCAGAGTTCAAATCCCTGTTTGGGCAAAAGGCTGTCATGTTAATGATGGCCTCAGCTTGCTGTCACACTGGTCCAGCTCTGCCGCTGACTGTCTGCTAGAGCGGTGTTTGTTCCTCCTCTACGGGACTCACAGCATTTTGGTGCATCTCTATTGTTTGGCACACCTGGGTTCGGATTCACGAAACATTCTTAAGAAAAAAGTTTCCTTAACTGCCATTTTCTTCTTATTTTTTAACATAATTAAAAAACAATTAAGAATATTTTTTATTCCAAAAAAAATTATTCTTAAGAATGTTCTTATCTTTTTCCTTAAGATTTTTCTTAAGGAAACTTAAAAAGAACTCAAATTCTTGAAAATACTCTTCTTTAAAAACTTAGTAAATAGCTTCTTCAAGTTAGGATAGC
>NW_015746910.1:0-437 GCF_001515625.1 Sinocyclocheilus rhinocerous
GTTATATATAATTTATTAATATAATATAATATTTTATTTATTAATATTAACACAAACATATATTAAAACTAAAATAAAAGAGTTGAAACAAATAAAATAAAAAAATAGTTTTTGTCTTATGAAAATTATATAATTGAAGAATCAGGGCTGACTCCTTCCCATGAAACCCTCAAAAAACATGAAAAAAAGACAAACACAAAACTAAACATTTTTCCCAGAATAAAACTTTCCATAACAATAAAACCACAACTGAACAATCACACCGCCCTTTCCCTATGACAGGAAGTTCCCCATTCTCCAATTCCTGTTCCACAGCTGGAACTGACAGGGAAGCTGTTAGGTCACAGGTCACACATGTAGTTTAAACAAACCATGGTCATGCAACCTCCCCATCCTAACACCACACACATACACTTCTGAAAGACATACCTGAGTCA
>NW_015746911.1:0-437 GCF_001515625.1 Sinocyclocheilus rhinocerous
TAAAAGAATCAAGAAGTCCATATGCGTCACCCATCGTCCTTGCACGTAAAAAGAATGGTCAACTTCGTATGTGTGTCGACTACCGCACCCTGAACCGCAGAACTATCCCAGATCAGTACACTGTACCACGTATCGACGACGCTCTCGATTGCTTGTCTGGTAGTAAGTGGTTTTCAGTGTTGGATCTGCGCAGCGGCTACTATCAAATCCCGATGGCTGAGGAGGATAAAGAGAAAACCGCCTTCATTTGTCCTCTGGGATTCTTCCAGTTTGAGCGGATGCCGCAGGGGATCACAGGGGCCCCTGCGACATTCCAAAGACTAATGGAAAAGGCAGTCGGCGACATGCACATGCTTGAAGTCATAGTCTATCTTGATGATCTCATTGTTTTCGGCAAGACTTTGGAGGAGCATGAGCAAAGACTACTCAAAGTGATC
>NW_015746912.1:0-437 GCF_001515625.1 Sinocyclocheilus rhinocerous
TAAAGATTCCCCGTGTCTTAAAATGGCCCTGAGAAGCAGACTATTCCCGGTGATCCATCATCGGCTCCTCTGAAAACCCCAGCACGTCTTCCAGGTGAGACTCAACACCACACATATCTGGCTAAAAGCAAGATTCTGGGTTCCTTTACATGTGAAGCTTGATTGACAGCATTCTGTAAATGTGTTAAAAAAAAGAACAGAACTAACAGTTGCATTAATACATTTCCAACGGAAACCAAGCAGGCAAGCGCTGAAGAATAAAAAGGTAGTTTTAACTGGGACTCTGATGTGAACACGAAAGAATAACATTTAAATGTGCATGTTGGCATGAGATTTGTTTGCTGAATCACTTCCCAGTGCAAAAAGTATTTAATAATGTCATTTTGAGCGTAGGTCGTCACATGGGCTTGTGAGCGTCGTGGCCCATGTGTCTGCTA
>NW_015746913.1:0-437 GCF_001515625.1 Sinocyclocheilus rhinocerous
AAACAGCTGATAAAAACATCACAATAATCCACAAGTCATCCACATCAGTCCATCAGTTAATGTCATGTGAATTGAAAAACTTCATGTTTTTAAGAAACGAATCTCCTCTCTCCATAATATTACTTTCTTCATTGGTGAGCGTGTGATGTAAAGCTAAATGTCTCTAAAAGTTTAGAGTAAGTTTTATTTTTTAAGAAATTAGTGTTTTTTTTTTTTGCAAAGATGTGTTAAATTAAAAGTAACCTTAAAGACATTTAAAATGTTACAAATTATATCTATTTTTAGATAAATTGTTTTTTGAAGTTTCTATTCATCAAAGAATCCTGAAAAAAAAAAAATCATGGTTTCCAACAAAAAGTTAAGCAACGCAACTGCTTTCAACATTGATAATCATAATAAATGTTTCTTGAGCAGCAAATCATCATATTAGAATGATT
>NW_015746914.1:0-437 GCF_001515625.1 Sinocyclocheilus rhinocerous
CCAAAATGTGTAGTTTAGAAGCAATGCACACTGAATGGAAAACTATCCAACTACACAATGTGCTCAACATGACCTTCACTTTCCAATTAGGCAAATTAACCAGAAGTAATATTATGCACTTTTTTAATCATTTGAAGGTACCGCTGATATTTTTACAAAAAAAAAATTAACATAAGCTAATGTGACACACTTCTATATTGCTTTTTTAGTGTCACATTGCGTGCGCACACAGTTTGAAAATAATCAAACATGCATCATAAAACTGACATTTCTTAGAGTGTGCTCTCCTAAACGATCTTCTTTTCTCTTTTCATTTTGTGTTGAAAAGTTCAAATTGGTACACTTTCTTTTCAAAAGTCTGGGGTCAGTAAGATTTTTAAAAATGTTTTTGAAATATTTTGAGTCTCTTCTGCTCACCAAGACTGCATTTATTTGAT
>NW_015746915.1:0-435 GCF_001515625.1 Sinocyclocheilus rhinocerous
ACACAGACACACACACATATATATATATATATATATATATATATAAACTATACATGCATCACAAAGGTAGTCAATGTTGTGAAACACTGAACATTATGAATCAGTCTTATCTCCTGTCTTCTTTTCTTACTGGGTGATATACTGTATGCAGAACTGTATGCAAATATTCCTCCTCCTCCTCTTTATTTGAGTATTAAGATGAAAAGACACAGCTTGTTCTCGCCCATCTCAAACCATGATCTCCTCATCTCTCTGGTTGTTGCTGCTGCTTGCAGCTGTTCCTCATAAGTCTTCATAGCTTCTATTGAGATACATATTAATTCTATTGAGATACATATTAAAAACACACATGGTTATACATAATGCTGCCATATCTCTAACATGTCTGGCCATATTTTCCCCCTCAGGTGTCCACTGTGTTGAACTGACTCAGAC
>NW_015746916.1:0-437 GCF_001515625.1 Sinocyclocheilus rhinocerous
TATATATATATATACTGTATACACACACACACATATTTTTGATTTATTTATATTTATATTCATATTTATTTATTATTTTTATTTACTTATTTATTTGCCTTATTTGCTTTTACTTACTGTATTTATATGCCTTAAGTTGAAATAGTTAAAAAAAAATCAGGAAACACTAACACTCAAGCTATATTTAACGCATAATAAAAATAAAGCACATTCCAAGATGATTATGATTTTTTTTTGCACTGTGGCATTATTCCCATGACAACTGAGTAAACTCTCCTTTGGAACACTAAGCAGCATTTTCTAAGCTAACATTTTCATAAGCATCTTTAATAATTCTTCTTCAGCCACTGCAGAGATGTTTAAACAGAGTGACAGTAAACTTGATCAGCAAAGTGAATATTAGTTCCACAGCATTTAAACAGCTCTTTCAGTACTCC
>NW_015746917.1:0-437 GCF_001515625.1 Sinocyclocheilus rhinocerous
TATATTACAGCACGAGCTTATGCTGAATTCATTTTATTGGTAATAACCCACCAAATTAATCAGTTTAAGAATTTGTATAAATTATTTTAATCAATTGAAGTACTTGACAAAAGGATGTTATTTTCTATGGTTAAAAAACAAATATGCCCTCATAAAAAGATTCTTAAAAAAGCCCCTGAAAATGAATTTCAGAGAGGGAATACAGTATCTCATGGCAAAGGCCATTTTACGTTTAGAAAGAAATTGTGAAAATGTAGAGAAGGCTTTGAAAAAAGTAAATCAATTAAAAAAATAATAATAATAAAATAAAATATTCAGGCAGATCCTCACAGAAAAGAAAACAAAAAACAAAATAAAAAATAAAATAGAAATTAAATGATAAAACAAAATAAAATAACAGATTTGGTGCTCACAGAAAAGGTGAATAAAAGAAAAAA
>NW_015746918.1:0-437 GCF_001515625.1 Sinocyclocheilus rhinocerous
TATTTTTCATTTTTATGTACATAAGTTGGAAAAAAAGCTTTGAAATCCATTTCCACAAGTGGGCTGGGATGAAACAACTTTCCACTGATTGGTCAACTAAAGATTAACCTGTGCCATCATCCTTCCTTTCTCAGTTCTATGCAACAAAATAATAGTCCTCCAGTGTTGCAGTTTATTGCATTCTTAAATTCTTGAAGAATGCAGTAAACTACAAGTGTTTATTGCAACTACATGCCTTCTTTCTCTCATCAAACAGACTAAGGAATGCTTTGACACAAACCTTACTGGCGCAGTGCCTAGACAGGACTTTCTTTTGTGTTGGCAACCTTTCTGTGCCAGAGAAATACTAACTGTTTATTTATGAATTATTAATGCATCTTGCTGTTACGGGGCGACAGAGATGTGAGACGTGCGGATCCATCTGCATGCTTTTATTT
>NW_015746919.1:0-437 GCF_001515625.1 Sinocyclocheilus rhinocerous
GTCTAATTACACATTTACGTACTGAGTGATATTAATTATTTACATGCATGTACTATATTAGGGTTACTTTATGCAATTATGCATAATTTATTGTTATTATAATAGTAAGTGAATGTAACATGTGTAACAAGGACACCTTAAAATAAAAGTTTTACCCAGTTTTATTTTTGTTAATTATTATGAGAATTATTATTTTTTCACACTGTGCATTGGATTTTCTGTTCATGTCTGTGATCACAGGATTTATTAAAGGATACGATCATATGTCAGATAAAATACCCCATAAGTGAAAAGCTTCTAGCAAATAAAATAAAATTGTGCAAATAAAAAATCTAGAAAATCATTTATTTTTTGAATTTTTTTTTCATTACATCAATGGAGAAAACTATATGTATAAATCCGAGCGGTTTAAATACGTTCATATGCTCTCATTGCTC
>NW_015746920.1:0-437 GCF_001515625.1 Sinocyclocheilus rhinocerous
TATAAAAGGTAAAAGCAGATATGACTACAATAAATACCAGTTCACTTGCCATGAGTGAAACACAAAACTATTTACCAGCTTATGAAACAGAAGTGTTGTATTGTAATTGTAAGCTTTTGTAAGAATGCAATTGTATTTGATGTGCACTTGTAGTCTACTTCAGATCTTACAAATAGGCTGTTTTTTTTTTTTTTTAACTGTACTAGATAATATAATATTAATGAAATAAAATGTCACTTAAGTGACTTAAAGAGAGACACTCATGACTGTTTCTAAACGCAATTAAGTATACTTTTAAACAGTGACCTTTGTAACAATGTCAAATTAAAAGTTTCTTTAAAGTACATTTTAAATCATTATTTCAATAATATTTTGTCGTGTTTTAAAGTAGTGCACTTATTCTGATGTGTTGACTAACATACTAAAGCACATGTAAA
>NW_015746921.1:0-433 GCF_001515625.1 Sinocyclocheilus rhinocerous
CACACACACACACACACACACACACACACACAAAGCATGTCTGGACCAGTGTGTGTTATGCAGTTATTCTTCAGTTTTTGACTGCTGGATGCGATTCAAGCACATTTTCATTAGCCTACAATGATTGGGTTGTTCTGTAAATTACATTTCAGTACTTCTTGTAATTTTTCTTTAACAGACTTTTTCAAACGTTTGGCACAATTCGTTTTTGTTGTGGGCAGGTGAAGTAATAATTTCCAGAGCTTCTCTTGGCTATGAAATAGCACACTACCATGCTATATTTACTATTCACTGTGCACAGTATGCATATGAATGTAAAGCATTTAACAGTGCATGCACATTGCATTTAGATAGCTACTGTTTCCCACAATGCAATGCACTCAATGTGACCTTCTGTTTCCATTGTGATGAACGAACGTAGTAAAACTAAAAC
>NW_015746922.1:0-437 GCF_001515625.1 Sinocyclocheilus rhinocerous
CAAATGAATATGTGTGTTCATCTTCAATCTCTCTCAAGCTCTCTCCAACTTGTTCACTAGTTACATGATGTTTTTCATCTCACTTTAATGACACAATTAATTTTAATTAAGGCATCTCTATTTATAGTGTTGTTTCAATATAAGGATTTAAAGCTGATTGTTGGTTATTTTTAAGGGTGTGTTAAATAGAACTACAGGCTATGAATCATAGACAGTATATATTTTTTTCTTTATTTTTTTACTACTGTATGTACCCATGAACTTACAAAACGAGCCGTTCTATGGCAATTTCTGTTGGATTTGAGTTAGGATTCACTATAACCGCTTATTTAAGCTTACTTAATTACTGACGAACAGATGGCAATTTTAATTCCTGTGTGATAATTGTGAAAAGAGTTAATTGTGCTCACTGAATGTGCACTTGTAGTGTACTTTAA
>NW_015746923.1:0-437 GCF_001515625.1 Sinocyclocheilus rhinocerous
TCACAATATTAACAGAGCGGCGTTTATCTGGAGTCACAATGCGGCCGTGTCGCAGCTATTATGAATGAAGTGCATGCGGTTCATTGTTCATATCTGTTTGGCTCCTCGAGTGTCGATGATGAACTCGCTCACAGCGTCTCATTGTCATCCAGAAGGCCAGATGAGAGCGTTCACAATGAGTCTGGATCTCTGATCTGGCAGAGATGAGCGTATTTCACTGCTGGTAAACTGATAAAGCAATCATCAGGGCCGGTGATTAATGTGTACAAACCTCTCAATGCCTTTCCTAACATCAGACGTTCAATTTCAGCCATGTATTGTTCTTGAAACAGCAGACTGAGGCTTTGAACATGCTGTTGAGTGTGTCTTTTCTGATGCTAGGCCAGCTCCGCTCACAGAAAGCTTACGTTATATTGTAACTTTTAAAAGTAGTTGTC
>NW_015746924.1:0-437 GCF_001515625.1 Sinocyclocheilus rhinocerous
TATGTGATTTTCTATTAACAAACGACAGAATCTAAGCACCTTCAGCATTGCACTAATGGTAAATAAGTCAATGCATGCATAGATGTTCAGTTGTTCAATGCACTTTTTTGCTTGCTGCATTATTGTTTGTTTATAAGGCTGTGTTGCTTTAGCAAAGTTACTGCATGGTAATGGTGGTGGATTGCTAAACAGTGCATGCATGAACAATCTCAGGAAGTAGAATTTAATTTAAAGGTTTATCTTAACTGTACTTAAACTGTGATCTTAAAGCTCCTTCAGATGTTTTAGTGTAAATACATTGAATTGCACACACTTGGACTGCCACTGCTCAAAGGAGAAAATAAGATTTTAAGTGCAAATGCTATTCAAATAGCAGTATCCACCTTTTTCCCTACGCCTTATGATGCTTTGCACAAATTATGGGAGTAACTTAAACA
>NW_015746925.1:0-437 GCF_001515625.1 Sinocyclocheilus rhinocerous
GGGGAGTGTGGCAACTCCAGCCTAGTGTCGGAGGTGGAGGAGTTGAGGAAACGAGTGCTCGAAATGGAGGGGAAGGATGAGGAGCTGATCAAGATGGAAGACATGTGCAGGGACCTCAACAGAAAGCTGGAGAAGGAGTCAAGCCAGAGCTGTAGCTTAAAAGCAGAGGTGGACAAGCTGAATCACAGAATCATGGAACTTGAAAAGCTAGAAGACGCCTTTGGGAAGAGTAAGCAGGAGTGCAATTCGCTGAAAAGCAACCTAGAGAAAGAGCGGACCATGACTAAACACATGTCCAATGAACTAGATGTGCTGAGAGTCAGAATCAAAGAGCTTGAAGCTACCGAGGTTCATTTGGAGAAGACGGAGCTGGCACTGAAAGAGGATCTGACAAAACTGAAAACACTGACTGTCATGCTGGTGGATGAGAGAAAAGC
>NW_015746926.1:0-437 GCF_001515625.1 Sinocyclocheilus rhinocerous
AAATTAAATTATTACTTATTTTATATTTTAGTATACAGTATTTTAATATTATTTAGTTAATGGATATACACTATAATGGATATATAATATTAAAATATAAATAATAAAAACTAATCATTTGAAACTGAAAGCATCTAATCACTGTAAATAATACAGTGAAAATAAGAACACATTTAAACTATTAATGCTATGAGAAAATCGTACTTCAAATGCCTAAAATGTAAACTATGTCAGTTTCTACATTCCGGTGGAGGACCAGTTTTCAATTTCTGTGGAAAAGTATTAGCAAACACAAAGTTCTAAGAGAAGAAGTTTCCTGAGGTAGTTACAGTAACTTCAGAGCAATAGCATAGCTCAGGGTCACTGTCGTCCCATCTTCCACGTCTGTCAGTCTAGAATCATCCCCGACCCCTCCAGACAAGCACGCATACACACAA
>NW_015746927.1:0-437 GCF_001515625.1 Sinocyclocheilus rhinocerous
TCCGTGTTGGTTTCACGAGAGAGACCGGAAGGTTGCCGCTTGATTGTACTGCATGTTGGTGTGCACACTGTGCCCAAGAGCATGATCTAAGTCCAGATGTCATACTAACAAGAAACTATGATGTGATGCTGTCTCCAGATGTTCATTTGAACTATGGTTTCAGGAAACAGTGAATTGCTGAACTATGTTGGTAACAATGGAACTTGTGACCAATTCTGCTTCTATGAAGTCCCTTCTTCAATTTAGGTCTATGGATTTGTTTATACTTTTAAAGTCCTTTTAGATGAATATTGTAAATCAGATCACTTAGAAAAAAAATAGCACATCTCTCCACAACAACGCACAATCTGAAGTATCATTCTCAAAGAATGCAGGACCAGTAACATGTTTCAGTTTATACTAAATTAATACTGAGAGCCTTGCCTTATCAAAAAAAC
>NW_015746928.1:0-437 GCF_001515625.1 Sinocyclocheilus rhinocerous
TTCGATATTCACGATATTTTCAAATTTTACATCGTCGTCAAAATTGTTGCGATATTATCGCTAATATTCGATATATATCGCTCAGCCCTAGTTCTGTCTGTGTTTTGTTCTCGTCAGTCTGCTCCTGTATATGTTTGTGTGTTATCTGTGCCATGTTTGATTTCTGTATGATTTGCTCTCTGTCTGTTGTTGCCCCGGCCCAGCTGGAGGAGGGGTGGGAGGGGCAGTGTGTTGTGGTGCGTCTTCCTGACAGCGCTTGTGATCCGGAGCTCTACACTCCTGAATTGCAATACATCCAGCGGCCTCTAGAGGCACCAGTAAGCCCAACTGACAGCGAGACGCAGGGGCGAGGAAGCTCTCCACGCATAATAATATCACACAATATGCAAGATTTCATTTTGGCATTATCTGTTTTATTTTGACATTTGTAAAAAAAA
>NW_015746929.1:0-437 GCF_001515625.1 Sinocyclocheilus rhinocerous
CTGTTTGTCGTCCTCTCCGACTAATCGGATGTTGTAGCGCTCGCGGTACTCCGTCAGCTCCCGCCCTTTCGCCTGCATCTGTGAGTTAAGCGACTCCACGATCTTCGTGATCTGATTGGAAAGAGAGAAGCGGTAATAATGCATCGTTTATGACGAGCAAACGTTTGTGAATCCAGCAGCAGAGTCGCACCTGTTCTTTATTGTTTTCCAACGCAGGCAGGACTTCTTTGACGGTCCTCTCCACCAGCACACCGCCAACTAAACGAAAGCACTTCCGTGTCGGATCGACTTCCTTTAGCGTGTCTATGACGAGGCTGTGAAGAGGAAGTGATGAGCGTCAGAACAAGAGCCTTTCAAACACAACGGCGTGAATGTGTAAATATCAGTGCCTTTGTTTCTTCATCAGAACAGATTTGGAGAAATTGCATCACTTGCTC
>NW_015746930.1:0-437 GCF_001515625.1 Sinocyclocheilus rhinocerous
TTTTTTATTAAATGCATTCAGTTTTTTTCAGTGCATTCTTCATTTCTGAATTTACTGTCATCTTGTCATTGAGTGAATGACAAAATATAGTTGAATGTTTTTTTGTTTTGTTTTATTGTATGGGTTTGTGAATGGGTTGATTTTCAATAGAAATATGAGTTAATTAAATACCCACAAAACTGCATAATGTCAAAGAATGTCTGCTTAATTAATTTAAAGCACTTTTGAACTGTTAAAAAGTACAGTCCTGTCTGACAGCGTATATGTCTTATGTAAAGCCCACCGTACACCTGCCCCTGATTCCCCGAGCTTCACTCACCCCTTGAGGAGCCGCGGCTCTGTAATGCATGTTTCCCTGCTCGTGCTCCTGCTGGTTGAGAGAGCTGACCAGCGCCTGGAGTCTCTCGATGTACTGGATGGCGCTGCGCAGGATTTCC
>NW_015746931.1:0-437 GCF_001515625.1 Sinocyclocheilus rhinocerous
TAATAGTAACTGAAATAAAATAAAATATTTAAAAAAAACTACATTTCTTGTTTTTGTTTAGTTTAACATGGAGTACCAAAATAACTAATTATCAAATAAACTAAAACTAATAAATACAATTAATAAATAAACTAAATAGTAATTAAAAAAACTATTAAAAATGACAAACAAATAACAACATGACTAAAACCTTACGATAAAAATTAAAACAGAAAATATAAAAAATAAAATCTAATTGAAAATATTAACAAAAACTATAATAGTTTCAGTGTTATTTAGATATCGAGATACTAGTTTTTGTTAAAATGTTGAATTAAATTTTATTTTTATAATTTTGTTAATTTTAGTTCAAGTTTGAGTCATTTTATTAGTTTTCGTTGTTTTTAAAGTTTGTCATTTTATTAGTTTTCATTGCTTTTAAATATGTCTATATTGTT
>NW_015746932.1:0-437 GCF_001515625.1 Sinocyclocheilus rhinocerous
TGGAGTGAACTTTGTCCTAACCATTTCTTCATTAGATTCGCACTTCTACTGGAATAAGTGCAACATAACGTCCCCCAACCCCTAAAGCTTCAGTCTTGACAAATGTCCAAAGTCTTTTCTCAGTGATTAGAAAGTAGCAATTACCCTGTGCTGCACAAATTCCTTCCTCTCTGTCTTTCATGTGAAAAGGTATCATTATCATTTGGCCTGTTCTCTGAGAAAGGTGTCTACAATACACTTCATGGTCTTCTAGAAAAAAATTTTTTTCCAATGAGAAGTATTTTAAAATGCACCTAACATTCACTAAATGCACTCAAAGCATAACAAGCACCTATTATATTCACCATAAGGATATTTTAGTCATTTCAGTAGATTGTTATGATAGACTTCTCTGTATGTTCACCGTGCAGGCTTTAACATCCATTTCTGTTTTTTAT
>NW_015746933.1:0-437 GCF_001515625.1 Sinocyclocheilus rhinocerous
TTCAGCTAAAATATTCTTTATTGTTCTTCTGAAAAAAAAAAAAGATACCTACATCTTGGATGGCCTGAGGGTGAGTAAATTAACAGCAGGTGAACTGTTCCTATAGTTTGTTTAAACTGTGATTGTGTTTGATTGTTTGACATTGGGTTTTCATGATCAATTGTCATGCATCAATCAACACCATCTAATTCACAGGTGCATGAGTTATTTCATGAGCTTTGGCAATTCGTTTTGCAAACCAGAAATTAAAAGTAAAATGAAAGTATTGTTTTAAAAAAATGGCACCAGTGTTGCAATTCCCCCATTCGTGCTGTGATGGTTCTAGGAGACGTACAGGTTGCAGCGCATGCACCTCATGCAGGGGAAACACATGCATACGTGGGTGAGACCATCGTCACAATAGAGTGATAAAGTGCTGTGCTCTCCACCTTGGCCAA
>NW_015746934.1:0-437 GCF_001515625.1 Sinocyclocheilus rhinocerous
ATTTGAAATAGAAATCTTTTGTAACATTATAAATGTCTTTATTGCGAATTTATGGCAATATTGCCAACTTTTGATCAATTTAACGCATTGCTGAATAGAAACATGAATTTATTAAAAACATTTTCACTACAGGACTTTATTAAGGCTTTTTGTGCATTTTAACATGTTTGAGAAATACTAAGCAGAGAAAAGTATTATTACTACTTTAAAGAGCAAGGTATAAACAATTCTAGGTTAATATTAAAGACATTTGACACCAGTTTTAGTAATACTGTAAATAATAGGACATACACCCAAAGAATAAGAAATACACTTCTCTGATCATAAATTTGTGATGGACATGTCAGAATGCATAAATGTGTATTACGCCCAAATTAACGCTGATGTAGTGCATTAATTGTGTGGTATGTCAGTGTTATTAACATCCCAATGTTTGC
>NW_015746935.1:0-437 GCF_001515625.1 Sinocyclocheilus rhinocerous
TGGGGACCAGCAACTGTTTGGTTACCAACTTTCTTCAAAATATCTTCTTTTATGTTCAACAGAATATCATAGATTTGGAACAACTTGAGGGTAAGTGAACGATGACAGAATTTTCATTTTGGGATGAACTGTGCCTTTAAAACAAATACGTCTAAGAATGTTTTGCTTACATTACCATTAAGTTATGAAAACGTTATTTCTGAATGTTTTCTGAACATTCAAAACATCTAGTTCTTTATGTTTTACAATTTTAAAAAATGTTTTAGAATTGTTTATTCTTATGCGCTAATGTTAAGGAAAATTCCATTGTATCATGTTGCAAACACTATGGGAGCGTTACTTTTGAATGCTCTCTGAATGTCCTGAAACAAGTAATTACTTTTTTTTTTTAAATGTTAGACAGATGTCGAACTAAAACATTTCAGGAAAAAAAAAAA
>NW_015746936.1:0-437 GCF_001515625.1 Sinocyclocheilus rhinocerous
GCCTCTGGTCCACCCTGATGAAAGTAGTGATATCCTGTCCAGATGTAGCATGTGCACAATGATAAGGAGTTCAGCAATTAGGCTGTTTTTCCACACATGCTTGTTTATCTACAGGAAGGCTGTGACCCATGGGTAGAGTGAGTCTATGAGTGTCTACAAACTGCTCAGAGCCTGTTGTTGTGCTGGAGTGCTCATATTTGTGTAGGGGTTTACGTGTCTATGTTCAGTCTATATTGTAAAATATGTTTTTAAATGAGTTATATATGTATTGTGTGCATGTATGTGTTTGTGTCCAGACGCCAGTTATTGGCCGCAGATATGATGACCTGCAGGGATCAGGAGGGAGAGATGGGAAAGCCCGCGCGATCCCAGTGACCCGTAGCACATCCTCTACCTCTTCAGGGTCCAATTCAAACACCGTCTTGGTGCCAGTCAGC
>NW_015746937.1:0-437 GCF_001515625.1 Sinocyclocheilus rhinocerous
GAGCAGTTCAACAGGTAACGGTGGACTGCAGTATTATGTAAGAATGCACCGACATAGAAATTTTGTCCAATAGCAAAAGCAGAAAATTGTTTTTGTTATTGCCACTGACTAATATATATTTATTCATATATATTTATTGAAATAAACATTCTTCATGCCAATCTAGAAATTTACAAGGGAATTCAGGTATCAAAACATTATAATGTACAGAAGAAAAGATGGTCAAATATTAGTACTTTAAATGTTTCTAGTAAAAAAAAAAACCCTGATATGATCAGCTTCCAATATCAGCCTAATCATAACGACACTGATTTATAAAAAATAAATAATAACAATAATAATATCAGACATACTGATGTAATGTTCATTATAATTCAGAATAATTTGTGGTAGGTAAGATTTTTTTTGTTTGTTTTTGAAAGAAGTCTCCCTAAGGC
>NW_015746938.1:0-437 GCF_001515625.1 Sinocyclocheilus rhinocerous
TTTCTAAAGCGTTTTTGAAAAATCGCTTACCCCACCTTTAAAAGTTCCTCTCTGATTGTGAGATGTGATGGTTTTTCAGGTTACCAAAGACGCGGTCGTACAACGACCTGCCCACATCCTGTGAAGGTTTGACCCCGAACCGCCGCAGCAGCGACCCAAACCTGAATGAGAAGTGGCATGACCGCCTTCTCGCCCTGGAGACCAGCGTGACGACAGAAGCCTGCGGAAACCACACGCAGACGTCAGAACACGGCGGCCAGAATCAGAGACTTGGCTTAAACACAGACGATTCTAAAGCATCAAACACAGATCGTCCAGGAAACGGGGCGGAACCTTCTGTGAATGACGGCCAATTGCTAAACACCTCACAGGAAGTGAGAGAAGACGACGACAGGATGCTGGATCTTCTAAATAACACGCCTGCCTTCAGTATCTCA
>NW_015746939.1:0-437 GCF_001515625.1 Sinocyclocheilus rhinocerous
TGCATTTTTTCCCTGCAGCCTGCAACTCTTTCAGAACAGACTTGCAATCCTCCAGAACCAGAGATCTATGCATCTCCCTTTTCTAAATAATTATACAACGACTGAGACACTATTGCATTCATTATCAGCTGTGACAAATCTCAGTGATCTTTCTGAATCCTCTTCTCTGATCGCTGTTGCAAACAAACATTTTTCAAAGAGAAGAAGGAAGGACTGTATGCCAAAAATGGCCTTTGGTCTAGACGGGTCTTATAAACATACCAAAAGTAATTGCTCCAAAATGCTTGCCTGGAATGAGTTACATATTGTGAAGGGTCAGTTGGGTCCTTTCACAGACCTGGAGGAAGGTGACGCAGTGATCAATGGAGAGTGTTTTGCATTGATGCCAGCAGGTGGCTGGGACAGAGTTAAAGCAGAAGATTTGATTCATTAAAGCC
>NW_015746940.1:0-437 GCF_001515625.1 Sinocyclocheilus rhinocerous
GAATTTCTCTCTCAAAAGGTTGTACAAACCCTGAAATGAATGATGAATGAAATGAATGTAATAACATTCGACTATTTCTGCCACAACACCATGATTGTAGTTCGCGATACTGCTTCTGGTTTTCCATGTCAGCGCCATTTGATCTGTTTATATTTCTGTGCAGAATTTGAATGCTTTTCGTTAGATCTCACAGCAATCTTTATTCATTCTGCGGCGAATTCAAACACTTCTCACTGGATCTCGAAGTGCTGTGCTGTAACACTGTCGCAAACTCAACTTTGGTTCCCAAGTAAAGCTGTTCTGAGCTCGGACAAGTCTGTTTGTGTCGTGGTCCGAGCTGACAAACGGTCCGCGCTGCACAGCTCAAACGAGTAGCGATTTAGTTCATTCCGTTTGCCATTTGATGTTTCTCATATGCAACAGAAATGGCAGCGCTT
>NW_015746941.1:0-437 GCF_001515625.1 Sinocyclocheilus rhinocerous
AGTGTGTGTGAGTGTGTATGTGTGTGTGTACCTTCAGGTAGCAGTGTGTGTAGCAGTGGTGCAGGAGTGTGTCTGATGGCTGGTTCAGGCTGCTGGCTGCACGTGTCACTTCCTGTTCATACATTGGCACTGAATGCTCAAACGTGACGCGCTCAAACTGCAGCTGCAGTGCAGGCAGAGGACGCAGCAGCTGGAACTGAGGGACAGACGTCTGCGCAGCCGAGACCTAGCAGAAACACACACGCTGTAGTACCAACACAGATACACACACACAGAGGGGAGGCAGGTATATGAGGAAAGAGTGTGTGTGTGTCGTTTGCACCTTGTGTCCCAGTAGAACAGGAAGTAAGAGGTGCAGGAGGTTGTATTCTGCTGCAGGGACAGAGACTGTTGCTCTCATCAGCGTCACGCTCGTCTGACGGCTGGGAATAAACTCC
>NW_015746942.1:0-437 GCF_001515625.1 Sinocyclocheilus rhinocerous
GTTACATGCCTTTTCTTTGTAATTATTTGTAAAATTGACCAGCAATTTCTAAACAAACAGTTCCTAAAAGGATCCTTTAAAGTTATACATAAAACCAAGGAAATATTGGTGATTTTTGTCAGTATAAAAGGCAAAATGAAGACACATTCAGTTCTCGGTTCACTTTAAATGTCTTACTTGAATTAATTTACATGCAAGTAACTTAAAAAGTTAATCTTCTAAAATCTCATCATCAGAATCTTTAATCACTTCATCAGAATAAATTATTTTACGGACAGATGCAAATTGTAGTCAAATATGTGTTTGATTTCCAAAAGAAGCTGATGAGTTCCTACTTTAATGAAGATAAAATTATTCATTGTTTCTCTGATATCTCAGGTCATTTCTATGAGGTAAAAGTACAAAGTGGACAATTTAATCCTCAAAAAACATTTCAC
>NW_015746943.1:0-438 GCF_001515625.1 Sinocyclocheilus rhinocerous
CAGTTGTTGTTGTTCCACCTTATGGTTTTGATTTTTGCTAAAACATTTTGCTTATTTTCATTAAAAAAAAAAAAATCCCTTTTGTCTCCAACCTTTGGACCTGGCTAAATTTTTGCTCTCTCCATCAAATATGACTGGTTGAAGTCTATTCAGTTAGTGCTGGTCACTTACGGCACATCATACATCACCTGGGCCACATGAAAAAATATTGATTTGGTTTTGCAAAAAACTGCCATATGGTTCGCCACTAGTGCGGACCGTGAATCATTCACAGAGTGCGTGTGAGTTGTTTGTGCTCGTCTGTAGGAAGGGGTGTTATTAATAGCCGGTTTTGCATATAGATTGGATTTGGGCTGAACTCTCAGCCGCGGCAGCATTTCATGTCAAAACGCTCAATCCATGCTTTCTGTGCTTTATTGCTGAGCATAGAGAGATATT
>NW_015746944.1:0-437 GCF_001515625.1 Sinocyclocheilus rhinocerous
CTGCTAAACACAAAAGAAGATATTTTGAAGAATGTTGGTAACCAATCACTAACTTCTATAGAATGAGCAAAATTACTATGGATGACACTGGCTACCAGTAACTGTCACCCACATTCCACAAAATATTTTCTTTGTGTTCAGCAGAAGAAAGAAACTCATACAGGTTTGTAACTCAAGGATGACACAATTTTCATTTTTAGGTGAACTATCCTTTTCAATCATAGTGAAAATCTGATTAAAATATATTAAATATGAATAGAAGTTTGCTAAAATGACAGTATGCACACTAAAGTGTGTTCTGAAACAATCTCCCTGTTTTAGGCCTAAATAGTTAGGTTAGTTATAAACCAAAGTAAATTCAAAATTAAAGTAGTTCATATAGGTGAAAAATCACCCTCAGGGCCATATTGTATTACATATTTAAATCTTAGTAGTCA
>NW_015746945.1:0-438 GCF_001515625.1 Sinocyclocheilus rhinocerous
TTATTTATTTGATATGCAATTTTAACCCTGTTACCTGGTTTATAGTTGCAGTTTTATTTTCTAGCAATAAACATAAAATGAACATAAATTAAGAATGGGTTACAGGATACCATTAATGAGGTTACAGATTTGAATTAAACAAGCATTCAGTAGATTTAAAGGTTAATTTATATTTACCATGAATCAAAAAAAAAAAAAGTTGAATAATTTTCTGAAGTTTCATATTGAATGAATGCATTTGAAGGCTGTCAAAAAAAATGTTTAAAATTATTTGTTTAAAATTTTTTTAAAAGACCCCTGCCCCCATTTTTTTATAATTTTGGTCAATTAAATCAATATTTTTATATATATGTAATTACATATAAGTTCAACTGATAATAATCTTACAACATACACTACTGTTTAAAAGTTTTGAAGTCTCTTCTGCTCACCAAGGCT
>NW_015746946.1:0-438 GCF_001515625.1 Sinocyclocheilus rhinocerous
AAAAATGGTGATTATCCTCACTGATCAGTCTTTGTGGCCATGAGAGTGTCTTTTCTATTCTTAATCTGTATCTAGATTCAGTTTTAACATTAAGTTGCCTTTTACTTTTACTGTTGTATTGTCATGTGATAAAACATGCGTTTGACATTTTATGAGACAACATAAAAAAATCAAATACTTTTAACTTTTCAATGTGAAGTACATTATTGGGATTAGTTTTTGTTGTTTTTACTTATTTGTCATTTTCTGCAGAATTTTTCCCAAACCGACAAGAGTTCTACAATGTTTGCTAAATTATTTTAAGGTTTCCAAGTGCAGGATACTAAATTTGACTGGTGTTTGCATACATAGACATTTCACATTGCATTAGATTGTAACAAAAGCTTTGGTCAGAGCTATTGTTATACATTATTCATATATTACAATATTTATCATAAT
>NW_015746947.1:0-438 GCF_001515625.1 Sinocyclocheilus rhinocerous
CAGGAGAAGATGGAGCTCCAGGGCAGAAGGTACCAGGCACACTTTCATCATGAATCATTTCAGCCAAGACTTAGCATCAGCACCTTAGAAAAGGCCACACACATTCATCACTGTGTGTATTTCAGGGAGAACCAGGAGCCCCTGGGTTGAGGGGCCCTGAAGGAACAGCAGGAGTGGGCATCCAGGGTGAAAAAGTATCTCTTTTACTATTCTCTCATGTTTTCTCACATGTTAAACTTTAAAAAATCATCTTAAAAACCTATCAAATGAAAACTGAAGTTTTGAGTGTGAGATTTCCATTTATGTCAATCTTCTAACTTCCTGTTTCATTGGGGTCTTTAACTGTGAACACCAACTTGGTGCTTATTGATGTAGTGTTTTGTTAATGTAATATTGTTTAGGGTGATCAGGGTCAGCGGGGAATCCGTGGGTTAGCAG
>NW_015746948.1:0-437 GCF_001515625.1 Sinocyclocheilus rhinocerous
TCACTAAATTAGCATTACTCTATCCAAGTCATTACTAAGAAAAGCTCACAGCAAACTTGCTGCTCTTTGTTTTTTTCTGTCTGTTTTGTTTGTTGCTTCATAAAAGTCTGTGATGGATGAAGGTTCTAATCACAGGAGGAGATGAGAAAGTACTCAACCTTTCCACTAGTGCTGTTGTTATATTGCCTAGCCAAACCAACACATGTATATCCAAGCATTTGATGTGTAAAATGAAACAGTGTATGGAGGGGTGGGCTGGTAATACCAAGGTTGAAGGTTTGAAACCCAGAGAAGGAAGTCAATAAGAAAAACACTTAAAATCGTAACATGAAATAGCATTTGCAATCAATTTTACATCTGTATTATGTGGAAATTTTATGAAAATCAGGATATTTGCCACAGCCATATCACCCTGCAGCCCAAGACTGGTTGCCCAC
>NW_015746949.1:0-438 GCF_001515625.1 Sinocyclocheilus rhinocerous
GGTTGCCACTATATTTTGCTTTTTCAATAGTGAGGTAAGCAATTTTTGTTTTAAAATTTCAATGCACTCATTGAATGTTTTCCTTACTTGTAGCTCAAAACATAAAGATATTTGTCATTATGCTTAATATCTGTCTGCATTTTGTTTGTTTAGGTGCAAGGTGTATTACGAAGACACTGGAACCAGTACCGCATCCAGTTTGGCAGCACATTTGTGAACACCGATGCCCTGCGTTCAGCATCCTACACGGCCTCCTCCTCCATGACGGAGGTCCATCGATGTTACAGCATCGACAGCCACATGGAGACTTTAAACGGCAAGAGTTTTCACAATCTGGAGACCACCATTCTCCGATCAGACAGCCTGTACATGTGAGAGACTCTAACTCTTTGACTTTTGGGAGAACAGCCTCACGGAGAGGACCACTGACTGAGATGC
>NW_015746950.1:0-438 GCF_001515625.1 Sinocyclocheilus rhinocerous
AACTCTGATGATTTAAATGATTATAAATGGACTTAATTAAAATCTAAATACTATTAGATTATTAGATTTAAATTACTAAAATATTAAAACTTAAATACACAAACTATTAAATTATTATTACATCGTTAGACATAAATTATTAAAATATTAAAACCTTAAAATAACTTAAAAAATTTAATTATTAATTACTTTTATAAATATATTGTATCATTTTAAAATATCATTAATAAAAATGTGTTTTTAATTGTTTATGTCTGCTGAACTCCTATGGCTTAAATTATTAAAACTTAAATACTTAAACTATTAAATTATTATTACATTTTTAGACAAATAACAAAAATATTACAATTTAAATTCTTAAACTATTATTAGATGATTACGCAAATGAAAAAATATTAAAACTTAAACTATTACATTATTAGTTATTTAAAACATTAT
>NW_015746951.1:0-438 GCF_001515625.1 Sinocyclocheilus rhinocerous
AAAACAAGCTTATGTGGATTCAACACATTTAAACAGTTTGGATAAGATATCTAGACACATTTTAACCATACCGTGATAATACTCATAACCGTGATAATTTTGGTCACTATAATTGTAATAAATGTTCATACCAGTACATCTCTGCAGGGTATCCATTGGTGAGAACGTGATGTGATGCTGCATTTCTCCAAATCTGATAAACTATTGCTTTAATGTTTCTGCCTGACCTGATGTTGTTCTCAGGTCTGTCACTGGAGTTTGATGTTTTTGTTGCGGTCAAGTGGAAGATTGTTTGAATAAATTTTTAGGTTAAGTTAGGCTTGTGATTTCAAAAATGAGAAAAGCTACACTGGAAAATGTTTTTTATTTTTATTTTTTATTTTAGTTGTAAAAAATATTGGAGTATGTTTTACAAGAAAATACAATTTCACTCTTTCT
>NW_015746952.1:0-438 GCF_001515625.1 Sinocyclocheilus rhinocerous
AAACGAATAGAGATGAAATGTTTTCAGCTTAGTCACAATGCACAAACTTACATCAATAAACAAAAATGACAGATGTTCCAGTTAAATTTATATCGGAGTCCCCTTGCACGTCTGTAATGCAGTGATGGATTATAAGGAATTTATTAGTACGGTCTCATATCAAAATACAGTGTTCATACCCCTTGGAGAATCTTTAAGATGCTTAGCACTTAAAAAAAGAGATATATTTAAAAATATATATTTTTTATTGCGTACAGCCCTGAGAAACAGATATTTAAGCAAATCTAATGAGCAAATGTTCAAAGCAACAGCACAATTGTGAGTGTGATGTTGCTTTTATATAACAATTCAATGAACAATAAGTTAAAATTGAGTAACCTTATAAAAAGACTATTGCAAGCTGGTATCAATCAATCAGTCAATGATTCATTGACTCAC
>NW_015746953.1:0-438 GCF_001515625.1 Sinocyclocheilus rhinocerous
AAATAATCTGGTTTCAGAGGCATTTTCTTTGTTAAAAGGCCTGTATTTGGGCTAATTGCAATGTGTGGGGAGGCTAGCAGGACACTCCAGTGACTTCAGCCTAATCAGAGGGTGTTAAGATGTGTGTGTTAGGGTGGGAGGAGGTGTGGCCAGAGGGGGTTTCATTAGCTTCGGGCTGGTGCGACGGGGGGAGCTCGTTACAGGGTGGGCAGGGGACAAAAGGGACAAGAGGGGATTTTCTTAACAAAGACAATGAGTTATCCAATTAAGCATTATGGGTTTGAATATGTATAAATATATGGGAATGAATGCTTTCTGTCGACCCTTTGGAAGCGGAGTCAATGAGATGTTCACAAACCGCCTTTGGAGTTCATACCTAAAGCCATAACCCTTACATCTAATGTATTACAGGTTGGCCTGTGTGTGTGTGTGTGTGTG
>NW_015746954.1:0-438 GCF_001515625.1 Sinocyclocheilus rhinocerous
AAATTAGGGCTGTCATAAGATTTTAATCACGATTAATCACATCCAAAAATAAATTGTGATTAATCTTTTGACAGCCCTAAAAGATAACTTAATTTCGAGTTAATGCCCTCATGTCTTTTGCTTTATTTCCATCCTGTTTCCATCTAGTTTCCATCCAATTATGCATTCATTTTCTTGCTATTGTGTAAATAACATTACACTACAAGATTTAAGTCTTGTACACCTTTTTATAGAAATGTGTCCTTAAATTACACACATGCATTTTCCTTTTACAGAGTTAGAGAATAGAAAAGGTCCTTCATAACAGGAACATCCTGGCAACTCACCACTCCGTTGACGGACAGGAGTTGGTCGCCTCTCTTAAGACCGCCATGCCTCTCAGCCACGCCCCCAGGGATGATGCGGGAGATGTAGATCGGTGAGTTCTGCTCTTTTCCG
>NW_015746955.1:0-438 GCF_001515625.1 Sinocyclocheilus rhinocerous
TGATGTTAACAGTGCATGAGCACTGTGATACCACAGATGAGCACTACCCTATATTCAAAAACAGCGAGTGTAGCCTTAGTTCAGTTTTGTATTTTTAACATGGGGGACAGACAAGGAATAAAAAATAAGATAAATAAAGCTTCTGGCCTTTTGAGTTTTAAAGGTCATTATTGACTGGCAATTTTCATATATTAAATACCAATAAAAAGGAGGACCACCTTAGTGGAGGTAATACTGGTGGTATGGATCGACACTTGAATATAGATAAGCATCTAAAACATAATGCTTTTTATGTTTGAACAGCTCTAAAGACAATATTTTCAAACCCATCAAGGTGTAAATATTAAATGAATGGAATTAAATTGGTCATTTTGTTGTATTAACATTAAAAGCATAGTTCACCCAAAAATGAAAATTAGCTGAAAATGTACTCACCCT
>NW_015746956.1:0-438 GCF_001515625.1 Sinocyclocheilus rhinocerous
AAATTTCAAAATGTAAAATTTTTCGGTCAAAAGTGACTGAAGACCGCACAAGGACCTGAGCTATGACAATGAACGGTTGTACTTTTATTAACTAATGTTAACAAAGATTAATAAATAAAATAACAAATGTCTTGCTCATTGTTAGTGTTAGTAATGCATTAACTAATGGGTAAAGTGTTACCAAATGTTTTATGTGAAATTAAAAGATCATAATCATCAATATTATGTCATATACTTTAGTTAAATTAATCAAATTGAATACATTTTAATTTTAAGCAATTATGTCTGTCACTAAATTCATATCAAATACAAAAGACCCTGCAAATAATACTCAGGTTCATAACAGAATAAACATTCGGGTAAAATTCCTTTTTAAAAATGGTCCAGTTTTTATATTATACACTAGTGCTGTCAAGCGATTAATCGTGATTAACCGCA
>NW_015746957.1:0-436 GCF_001515625.1 Sinocyclocheilus rhinocerous
AAGGAAAACTTGAAATCGCATCATATGACCCCTTTAATGTTATTACAATCACATAATAATAACACATTTTGATTTCTCACCTTGTCGCTCACATTATTTGCTCATGCATGAATGGGATACATCAGCATTTGAAAAATAACAGTCAACTTTAACTCCAAACACTGTACACTGCTCTCATCTAAATTCATATTTTATTTATAATTCGCAGGGTAAAGCTGAGCTGAGATGCCCAATATGTAAAGAACAATGGCCTTACACTGAAGTCCGTAAATTAGCAAAACTTACACTTACAGAGTGACAATACTTTGAGGAAAGACTTGAGAAAGCTGCTTTAAAGAAGTTACTAGACATCAGAAATGTAAGTTTCTTTTTGTTGCGAGCAACATAATTGTTAAAAGACTTTTTGTTTGCATTAGCTTAACTTTTTAAAAAAAAA
>NW_015746958.1:0-438 GCF_001515625.1 Sinocyclocheilus rhinocerous
AAATGATTATAATAATAAACAATGTATTGGACTGTAGTTAACTATAACTATAAACTAAATAATAATAAAAAAAAAACATTTAAAAAAGAGATTATTAGAGATTATTACCGTCAGAGATTATTATTATTATTATTATTTATTTTTAATTAAAAACAAGTCTGATCTGACCCATCATTGCAATACTTTTCTCTCTTTCTATCTCCGAACACTTGGACAGACGGTCATAAATCAGCATTTCTTTTCCAAAACAGCTCAAAACTGATGATGACATCAGCGCCTCATTAATATTGATGTGTGTATATAGTACACAGCAGAGATGGAGGGCTACCGTAATGAGCTCCATTATGAGTTAAGGGAGGAGCAGGAGAGTTGTGGTAAAGAACAGAGGCGCCACAGTTCTGTGCACTTTAGAAGGTACGGCCATGATCCAAAAAACAG
>NW_015746959.1:0-438 GCF_001515625.1 Sinocyclocheilus rhinocerous
CCCCCCCCATCAAAATTTAAAATTATGCAGGTCAAGATTTTTTAGCCCCATTACTCATTTACTTGCACATCTCATGATGTTTAACACCTTCTGACATTTCTCAATTATTTTGTTTATATGTTCAGTTCATGTAGGTTTTGAATCTAAATAAATACCTACAAACATAAAAACCTTCCTCCTCTCCAATGGTCTCTGATAAATACAGTGATTTTCTCTAGGAAAGAAGTTATTCCACTGTATTTGTTTTCTCCACTGATAATTTAAATCCCCATTCATACACCCATTCTTCTACCTTTCTGATTGCTTCTTGCATCTTCCCATTAACATGCAAAATATTCCTTCCCCTTTTCCACAGAGCCCAATCGTCTGCAAAAAGAGATCTGCCTAAATCATTGTCACGATCACCAGCTGGAGTGCCCATGAGCTCCACTGGAGGGC
>NW_015746960.1:0-438 GCF_001515625.1 Sinocyclocheilus rhinocerous
AAAGAAAGAAAGAAAAAGCAATAGATTGATATAGGTGGATAGATAAAGCGTATGTTTGGATAGATATAGATCATCATATTGGCCCTGAGCATCACTCTCTCCGTCCTTCCTCAAACTGCTCCTCCACTTTTCCTCTCCTCCTCCTCCCCTCCCCGACACTTTCACGGACTCGAGGGGCTCACTCAGCAATGACAGCCCCAGTCAGATCATACCCTGCAATCAAATCCAGTTTTATTAGATCTGTCTTGCCGGGCCAGCGCTCCACTGCAAAAACATGTTTTGTTCTCTTTAACCTATTCCACCAGGGACGCAAACCAACAGTGACACTGTCATTTGCGAGCGATGCAGTAAGACTCCCTTGTGGTCCAAATGTCAGATTATACTGTGCAGTACTAGTTATCCACCCTAAATATAGCTCTTCGGGTATCAAGGGCTGTC
>NW_015746961.1:0-438 GCF_001515625.1 Sinocyclocheilus rhinocerous
AAAGGAGGAGGAAAGACGCTGGAATGGAGGAGGTATTGATTTGCTTAGAGGGAGGACGGGAGAGATGGTGAAAGTCAGTCGAATGGAGAAAGCAATTGAGGAGAGATGACAGAAAGATTCTGATTTAGATTACAATAATTACGCTTTCTTAAAGGAACAGTTCATGTAAAATGAATATATATATATATTATTATTTTAAGTTATAAACAAATTGTATATATATATATCATTTTGAGGCAGTATGTTTGTGCATAATTACATATTTTATAACAGTTGCATTAAAGAAATTAACAATAATATATATAAGCATGCATATATATATATAGAGATAATTAATGTATAATGAAAAAATGTATCATTTGTACAGTCCAGCATGCTTGTTTCTTTATGACAGTTCCAGTTTTGTAGTCCATTTCTGTCAAGATCTATAAAAAAAAA
>NW_015746962.1:0-437 GCF_001515625.1 Sinocyclocheilus rhinocerous
CTGGGTTGTATTTAACCCAGCATTTTTTAGAGTGTAGTATTAAAATGAATTGAATCAAGACTAAAATGACTTGAGCTGAATATTGTCTTTTGTAGAGCTGCGCATAGCTAAATGAAGCTTGTTTCATAAATTTGATGAACTTTGCAATACTATTGAATTAAACCGAATGAATAGTTAACTGACTTAAGTTGAATAATGACACTGTATTGTCTTCTGCAGAGCTACTTTATAGTTGAACTAAGGTTGCTTCACAACTAACTTTGCAACATTCACATTATTGAACTAAACTGAATCAACACTGAACTAGATTGAGTTGAATAAGGCACTGTTTTCTTTTTAGAGCTGTTTTACAGCTGCAATTTTATTTGTTTCATAATTGAAGATCTCTCCAACATACTGTTATTTTCTTGTTTATTACTGTGAAGCTGCTTTGAAAC
>NW_015746963.1:0-438 GCF_001515625.1 Sinocyclocheilus rhinocerous
GTCAGTGCTGTGCTTACAAAGTAGAGAGGGGATTACAAGGTGATGAAACCGCAGAGACTCTAACAGCGATCCATGTCAAAAGCACTGTTTTATGATTCTAAATGAGATGCACACAAGCTCTGCATATAATAAGATTCTCAAAGTCCCATAGGCCGTGAAGACACCAGGAGCCAGCATCAGGTAAAAAAAAAAACATTGTCTTTGGACCATAGGAATAACAACACCAACGGTCCTTCTTCTATTGTTTTTGAGAAGTTGACCTCTGTTGATTTAGATTCTTTAAGAAGTCACAACAATCAAATCAAACAATGTTTTGCAAAATGTTTTTGTGCTTGTGACCCTCGGTTGTCCTGAGCAGTGAATCTGAATCTCAACATCACAGAGACACTTTTGGGATGAACTGAAAAGTGCAGAGGACGCAAAACCAAAGAATTTACA
>NW_015746964.1:0-438 GCF_001515625.1 Sinocyclocheilus rhinocerous
TTAGTGATAACAAATAATTATTTAGCAATGTTATAGAATTTTATAGAATATAGTTTTTGTTTAAGAACCTATATTTGTTGATGGCAAATCAAGTGTTCATAGCTCTCGTACTTTGGGCCTGTGATGGGAGAATAGGAATTCCAAAACAAAACACAAAACAAAACAAAACAAAAAACAACACAACACAAAACAACACACAAAACAAAACAAAAAACAACAACAAAACACAAAACAAAACACAAAACAAAAACAACACAAAACAAAACAAAAAACAACACACAAAACAAAAAACAACAACAACACAACACAAAAATACAAAACAAAACAAAAAACAACACAAAAACACAAAACAAAAACAACACAAAACAAAATACAACAACACAAAACAAAACAAAACAAAAACAACACAAAACAAAATACAACAACACAACACAAAAC
>NW_015746965.1:0-438 GCF_001515625.1 Sinocyclocheilus rhinocerous
AACGTCCCTTCAGACACAATGAAAACACATTTAAAACTGGTATTTAAAGGCACAGGTGAAAATGACTAGGTAAAATGGTTAAATAGATATATTGTACCATAATCATTTTGGTGGTAGCTCTGTCACAGCGGTTGTTGGGGATGCTCAGGACAGCAGACACAGTGTGGATAACACCTTTACTGGTCTCTATATCAGTCACGTTCACCTCAGCCTCATTTACAAGCAACTATGACAGAAAAATCCCATATTTATAAAAGATTTAGCATGATTTACTTAGATGACTTGAAATAATTTAGCACTGACTTACTTTCTTATCTTGCCGGAAAATTCCAAGTTGATACGAGAAGCCAAGCATGGTATCTTTATACAGTCCATCCACCAAATCTCCATCTTTTAGAGTCTCATTAATTATAATGTGATACTGGGTCACATTCAAAT
>NW_015746966.1:0-438 GCF_001515625.1 Sinocyclocheilus rhinocerous
AGAGTCAAACATGAAGATACTGAGGAACAAACAAAGATGGCGTTTGTTAAAGAGGAGAGAGAAGACGTGAAGGTTGAAGAAGTATTCAGTCTGAAACAAGAAGAGCAAACGGGTAAAAACATTTATTATGCATAAATGTTTTGTGCGATGCACAAGGAAGCTAACAATATTCAGAGCCTCAAATGTAGAGGGGGAAAATACTTAGTTATGAACAAACCATCATGATAACAAAAATAGTAGTAAATAATCATTGAATGATGCAATAAGTCGCATGCAAATATCATTCATGAAACTTTAATTATGCTAATTATTGTAGTAATTTGCACGTAAAATGGACCTTCTCAAAAACTATCCTCCAGATTCACAAACACATCGTAAACCTCAGATTTGATAGTTAAACATGAGTATGTTAATGATTTCCTGCCATTCGTAAAAAGG
>NW_015746967.1:0-438 GCF_001515625.1 Sinocyclocheilus rhinocerous
TATCTCAACTCTGACTCGTCAGTTTCAATTCATGTCACTTATACATGTCATAATTATGAATTTTTATCTCATACTCTCAATTTTTTATATCAGATTTGATTTACGCCAACTTCCACTTATCACAATTGACATAATTTCACCTTTTTATATCATGTTTATGATTTATCTCATAAAGTCATAATTATGACATAAAAATAAATTATATACATCATATTTATGACTGTCCAAAGCATTCTTTTACCAAAACTATTACCAAAGCACGCTTTTTTTTTCTTAAGTGGCCCAAATGGCTTCCATATCATTATGATATATGCTGTGCTGTGAGTTTTTCAATAAATGCTTAAGCACCCATAATTCACAAGATCACATGTGGACTTTTAAGGCTTATGAAGAACATATGCATATAATTCCACCTTTAAATCCCTACGAGAAGAAAAT
>NW_015746968.1:0-438 GCF_001515625.1 Sinocyclocheilus rhinocerous
ACATGTTATTGAAACGTGATGATTTAAAATGTACTTTAAAGAAAAAAAGTGCACTTTTCAAAAAAGTTGAAGAAAAATAGACATAAAAGTGTCTCTAGAAGTACACTTCAGTGGCCTTTTATTTCATCAGTGTGATCTGCAAGCACAGTTTAAAAAATATATACTTTTAAGAATTGAAGTACACTACAAGTGCATATTCAATACTATTAAGTGCGCTTCTTTTTCACAAGGGACTGTCTCCTCAGCTATAGTTTCCGCTCTAATAGCTCATGAAACATCACTTCTGCTCATCACAGGGAGTCGCGGCATCTGAGGTGATAACGTGGGTAATGTGGAGTGTTAAATGGATTTGAACTCTGTCCCGCAGGTTTCCCAGCTGCCACTTCAGGTTATCCAGCGGCCCCAGCACCACCTGCCGCCATAGCCAGCCAGCCAGCC
>NW_015746969.1:0-438 GCF_001515625.1 Sinocyclocheilus rhinocerous
ATTTTTTATTAATTAATAAAAAAGAAATTAATTAAATGAAACTATAGTTTTGTGCATTTTTATGTATAATAACTCTACAGAGTTTGTAGTTTTTGTTTGAGCAGCTTGTGTAAAGTTTACAGAGACTATGTTCAGAACAGCATACTATTCATCTGCCGTGTGTAATATATAGAGAGAAGAGAGAGAATATAGATATTTTGCTTAATTTGACCTTCCATTTCAGTTTGATTATGCAGAATTCATATTAGCAGTGGTAAGATGTAGGCCTAATTCTTCTATGATAAAAATTGTAACTAAATTAAAAATGACTCCTTTTTTTAGATGATCATGAATTTGAGTTAAGATGGCTTTACATAAGAGTTTATATAAAACACCTGTATACTGTAGATATTCTTAACTCATGGTATTTTAAATATATGTATATAAAACTAAAAAAAA
>NW_015746970.1:0-438 GCF_001515625.1 Sinocyclocheilus rhinocerous
TAAAAAAAAAAAAAAGTCTATGCAGCTCTTGGTCTACATTCCAAGTCTTCTGAACATATACGATAAGTTTGGATCCAGATCAAGTTGGATGAATTATTGAAATGATTGAGGAGGATGGTTGGATGGTGAAACACCTAAACTCCTAATCACCACCCCTAACACATACACGGAGCATAACATCCAACCTTCTTGATTCACATTACCCTGATACTACCCGAAACACACACATGTATATATTCCAATGCAGTATTTTAAGGCTAATTAGCATGCTACATCCATGCAATTCCAAATACAGATGAATAATTCCTCTTCCTTTTCAAAACACTTTCTTTCCGAATGCACAAGCAAACTCCATCAAGTTTACTGGCAGTTGTGACCTAATGGTTGGAGAGATATCCCTGCATACATGTCCTTGCGGGGCCCATGCTGGCTTTTTGC
>NW_015746971.1:0-438 GCF_001515625.1 Sinocyclocheilus rhinocerous
AAGACTGCTGAATGACGAAGCACACCATAATATGTTTTACTGATCAACAGCGGCCCTTGCTGTTCAAAGTGAGCCAAAGCAAGGGACGAAATCTGTGATGTTTACCTATTTCCAATTTAATGATATCCTTTGTACTATAATATATATATATAATGCAAATGACATTGATATGTAGGATAAGACTTATTGAATCGAGGCTATCCTTTTCAGCACCATGGACAGCGACAACGCATATGCCGTTTAAATGTCACTTTTAGCTATAACATTGCAGCCTACTAGTGTACAATATCCTTTGAAAGCTATGTTTAGAAAAAAAATCACATTGTGGAGACTCACCAGTGTGCTGCCCGTTTCAGTCCAATCGATGCTACGTTTCTCCTTTGGAATTGTTTCGGTTCCACTCGTGTCAACACTCATCAGACTTTGACTGATGGGTCC
>NW_015746972.1:0-438 GCF_001515625.1 Sinocyclocheilus rhinocerous
CACACTGACAGTTGTGAACTGAAAGGAAGCCAATTCTTAAATTATACATTTTGCAAACCCTGATGTGAATTCTTCAAACAACTTGTTGCAGCCACAATAAAACTTGAATTAAAATAAATACAATGTGCAAACATAAAACATCTGTGGTAAACATAATTTATTCAGTCAATTCAGTCTAAATGGAAATGGCTGGATTTGGTAGCATTCATTAATGGGAAAAAATTATGTGAAGGACTAAAGCTGACTGAATGGTTATTAAAAATTGATTCAGTGAAAAGTCAGTATTAAGCATGAACAACAAAATCTATTCAGGCGGGCATGAATGAATGTAAGAATAAATCAATAATGACTTTTAGCATGACTAACACCAACGGCGCTCAGCCATTTAAAATGGACTGATATAAACGACATAGTATTCACAACATACAAATATTCATA
>NW_015746973.1:0-438 GCF_001515625.1 Sinocyclocheilus rhinocerous
CTACAGCATAACAACACACTAAAACCACTCCAAGCACCTTAGCAACTGCATAGCAATGCACTAAAAACTCCAAACACCTTAGCAACCGCATCGCAACACACTAAAAACACTCCAAACACCTTAGTAACTGCATAGCAACACAACTGAAAAAACACCTTGGCAACCGCATAACAAACAATGCACTAAATAAACTTCAAAAACCTTAGAAACCGCATAGCAACACACTAAAACCACTCCAAACACCTTAGCAACCGCATTGCAGCGTACTAACACTCCAAACACCTTAGCAACTGCATAGCAACACACTAGAACCACTCCAGGCACCTCAGCAACTGCATAGCAATGCACTAAAAACTCCACACACCTTAGCAACCACATACCAACATTACAATTACTCCAAACACCTTAGCTACAGCATAACAACACACTAAAACCACT
>NW_015746974.1:0-438 GCF_001515625.1 Sinocyclocheilus rhinocerous
AAGAGTCAACTCGGCGGGAGATCCGTATGGAAACTGTGGAAAAGACGCAAAGGGATCATTTGCCAAATGTGAAGCACGGTAAGAAAAAAAATATCAAGTTTAAGTACAGTAGTGCCAGAGAAATTCTAGAGTTAATATAGTAAATATAGAAAGTATAAATTATTAATTTAACAACAACGTATAAATGATATGAAATTTTGCCAAGCAATTTTTTTTAAAGAGTAAAATACAAATTTAATCCCTGGTGGGGATTAAAAAAAATATCTCCATGGGTGATGCTACCCCACCAACAGAGCATATAAAATACCAAAATTAAAAATATTTTAAGTAAAATACTGCAACATGACAATACGAACAACAATAAAATCAAAAATGGACTTTAACTGTCAGCACTCCTGCTTAATAGAGACCGTCTGGGTTTCGTGATCCTGGTTCACG
>NW_015746975.1:0-438 GCF_001515625.1 Sinocyclocheilus rhinocerous
ACAAACACACACAGACAATCAGACGACACTGAACACATCAGAACTGCTGACTGACCATCTTATCACAGATTGGCAGACAGAAATCCCCGAGCAGACGGACAGTAGAGTATCGATGGTTACATAACTACACTCATGCTCCGTAATGAATTCTTTCACTGCCAAACACATGCTCAAGATCTCAAACTTTGCTGAATGTCATTTTGCAATTTAGCATCGCACAAAAGATGTTTCTCATTCATAGCTCAGAAAATGTAACAAAAATAAAACAAACACAAATGAGTCACAGCTATAAAATGCAGCTTAGTTCATTCGATGAGGAATGTTTGAGTTCATAATGAGATCTTTTGACATTTGTTTGGTTCACTGAAAAAAAATATTGGTGTAGGATTTACTTTAATTTTCATGCTGCAATTGCTAGAAAATGTCTAATAATTACAA
>NW_015746976.1:0-438 GCF_001515625.1 Sinocyclocheilus rhinocerous
TCCAGGTCCAGTTCTGTACTCTCATCCAGCTCATCTGAAAGGACTGACCCCTCACTGTGGTCTAGGTTTAGGCTGATGTCCGGAGCCAAAAGCTTCCTTTTGGTTTTCTTTGCACTGTTTAGTCCATAAGACTGTGAAGCTGCAATTTAAAAAAAAATTGATCATAACGTTTCCTGAGCTAGTAATAAATGTATAATTGTCTCTACATATTCCATATATTTGAGAATATCTATCATTAAGGCTTACCAGGTGCTCCTTCACCAGAAGAGCCGGTGAAAAGCTCCTCATCAAGATGCATATCTTCTTCTTCTGGGAGTGGCCTGGCAACCCAAATAAAACACATTTGAAACTTATTGTAATATAATTTAGAATCTGCATTCATTTAAACCAGGGCCCGTATTCACACAACATCTTAAGGCTAAAAGTAGCTCATAACTT
>NW_015746977.1:0-438 GCF_001515625.1 Sinocyclocheilus rhinocerous
ATCTGGATGCTTTGCTCCACTGGCTTGTGCATACTGGCGAATGCAGTCTCCACCACGATAATGAGACAGAGCACCTGGATGAGCAAACAAATGCTGGTTTTCAACAGGAACTTGACACTTTTCTCTCATGTTTACAAGGAGATCCATGGCCACAACCATATTAGGGGTCAGCAACACTGGTACCTTCCTACCCCTCTTACCACGTATTTCCACCCTTTGGAAGTACCCACAAAGCTTTTTCTCAAAGTCACTGAGTCCCACAGCGATATCTCTGTGCATTGGTGCCTGGTCTCTAGACGTGTAAGATTGAATATTCATCCTGGAAACTTCACCCTCTCTTCGTCTATTAAAAATAACGATCTGTGTTAGCATGACTTGCAGTGATGAGTAACTTTGCTACTTCTCTCATTTTCTGCTTAATGTAGTAATTTCTTCCTG
>NW_015746978.1:0-438 GCF_001515625.1 Sinocyclocheilus rhinocerous
GTGTTGCTTTCCACAGAGTGAGAGGAATTAATGGCACATGTTATAATTCAACACAAAATCTCTGTACTGATATTTGCTCAAATATGGACGCAAATAATTTTAATGTTAATTCACCAGATGGAAGATGTGTTTGGAAGAAAATCAAAATAGCAGGGGCTCAAAATGCCATCTGGAGCATCACTCCTGGCCTCTCTAATCTAAGCTACTGGAAGTGGTTTGTGTGCAGATTCCAGAAAGATCTGGAGAAATACTACAATAAAACATTTGTGGGGAGTGGTAAAATACCAGACCACTGGAGAAAATACACAAAACAAGATGCTATTGAGAGTTTGGATGAGTACATCTAATGTAGAAGATAAATTGAGACTCTTGCATCGTTGAGTGTGGCACTCCATCTGCTGCTTTTTCTCGTTTTTACATTTTATGACTCTGTGCCTG
>NW_015746979.1:0-438 GCF_001515625.1 Sinocyclocheilus rhinocerous
ACACACACACACACACACACACAGGAATGCACACCCATTTATAAATAATGTAATATAATTATAAATAAACTAATAAATAAAAAAGATTTGTGATGCTGCACAAAAACAAACATTTATTTAACAGTTGTGTGTGTACGTATAAACGCTTACTCACATTGTATAATATGAATACATATGAATGTATGTATAAATTAAAAACATTTTAGTTAATTATATATAATTATAATTAATTAATTTTAGATATATACACATACACATATATTTGTTTTAATAGCATTTTTAGAAAATGGCTCTAAAAAGGCCTTTTAAAAGCAATTTTAGATTGGCTAAGGAAGGAAATGCAAAATGTCTGTAGAAAAACTGTTTTTGATAAGTTTACCAAAATTGTGAAAGATGTGTGTGACGAGAGGGGCGGGGCCGAGAGCCGTGGGAACGGAG
>NW_015746980.1:0-438 GCF_001515625.1 Sinocyclocheilus rhinocerous
ACTGTGGAGGTAGGCCTTTTTTTCCGGGTGTAGGCTAGTGATGACTTTTTGGGCCTCTACAAGACCACAGACAAAAACCTCACATCTGCCTCACCACATCCACTTTGCTGCAGAGTTTTGCTCTAACACTCAAAACACACCGGTACAGTAGGTCAGGGTCGGAGCTCAACTCTGCAGGAAATTGCATCTCAAAAGCCCTGCTCCAAACACCACTTCCACGGCTTGCCACCATATCCTCAGCTCGACACATTTCCTATGACTCCTGCACTGCCACACCTCATTCAAATCATCAGCTCGCTAGTAGCATCTACAAGACATGAATTAGGCGTCCAGTACAGGAGGACCCACACTACATGCACACTGCTGTGGAAACACTCAATCCCTGACCGAGCCTCCCCGTCACATATCACTACAAAATTGTGCCAAGTACGAATACTT
>NW_015746981.1:0-438 GCF_001515625.1 Sinocyclocheilus rhinocerous
ACTCTATTCTTTTTCCATAACATCAACATTTGCCTGCCTGAAATGAATGCTAAAATATAAAAATAAAGAAAACAAAGGCAGATGGTTCAATTTGCCTGTAGTGCTGCACTGAGGTGTTAAAACAATGCCCTTATGTGCTTGGCTCCAAGTATCAAGAGGAAACACGGGCAAAGCCATAAACACATACACCGTTGGCCCCGGTCCAGTGTCACATGGATAAACAGGGCCAGATGAGAGAGATGGATAACAGGGAGCAGAAAGATTTACCTCAGGCACTGCAGTGGCCTGCTAAACTCAGGGGGGGTCCTAAAAGAGAGTGTCCTGTCTTCATCCAACCTGAGAACAGCAAGGGGCTAAACATGTTCCACCTCAGCGCTTCCAGTGTGCTAAGAGAGCCATTAGAGTCAAGACACGAGCGTGAGCTAAAGAGAAAAGAGA
>NW_015746982.1:0-438 GCF_001515625.1 Sinocyclocheilus rhinocerous
ACTGCTTTATTTACATAAATATATAAAATAATAAGAAAACAAGCATTTTACCTCTGTTTTTATGGACAAACACAGCTATCAGTATTCCAGCAGTCACACTGAGCACAACTACAAGTACAATCAGGATGACTGATGTCCTCCAAGAATTAAACATATTACCTGTAAAACAAAACCGTAATTAAGCACATTGTGTAAATCAAGCGTAGTTTGACGAGATGATTAAAAATATATATAATGTTCAGTTCCGAATGGTACATAGACACTAAAGTGTGTGAAGATGACAAACAAGAAGAAAATATGAAAACAAAACATTATAATAAGCAGGCGACTGGCTCTGAAGACTTGCACATTTATACTTATGGGACGAATACCCATAAGGTTTCTTTGACGAATAGAAAGTTCAGATGAACAGCATTTATCTGAAATAGAAACCTTTTG
>NW_015746983.1:0-438 GCF_001515625.1 Sinocyclocheilus rhinocerous
AATGGTTTTTATACTGTACAAACTGTATTTTCTATTGCCATACACTAACCCCACACCTAAACCTACCCCTCACAGAAAACTTTGTGCGTTTTTAGATTTTCAAAAAAACACCATTTAGTATTTTTTTAAGCTTTTTGAATGACAGGGACACAGAAAGTGTCCTCATAAACCACCTTCATATTGTAATACCTATGTTATACCCATGCCATTATACAAATTTGTGTCCTCATAAACCACATGAACATGCACACACACACACACACAAAGTGCTGAAAAATTCTCATCAACCTCATCTCCTAATACATACTTAATGTGGAATAAAAGCATGTGTAAAGACGACAACAACAATAACAGTTTATCATTATTAAAATATACTGATGCTCAGAAACACTGACTAGTACGGAGCCCGGGAAGTCACCTGTAGGAGAAAAAAAAACA
>NW_015746984.1:0-438 GCF_001515625.1 Sinocyclocheilus rhinocerous
ATATCAATCAGAGTTAGTTTAGAGGAGCTGGACGTATTAACGTACGTGTTTGTTAGAGCCCTTCCGAGATCTTAGGGGCTTTTTTTCAAATCCACAAACAATCCAAAACAACCAATGAGCGACTTCATTGGAGGGAACTGCGAGCGGGGTTTTGTGGGTTTTGTAGTTGCCATATCAGGTCTTGACAGGAATCGTGTGCGAGGAAGAATCTCGCAAAAACTACAAGTACCGGCTTCGCCTGGAACCCCCGCGCATGCGCAGAGAAGCAGCCTCGTCGAATGTTTTGTTTCCACGCCATATTTGTTTTAGCCGGCTAGCGCTCGCTCAAGACTCAATCCGACATCATCGGCGCTTTCCTGAGGAGAATCGACTCCACAACTGCGTTTCTCACAGCAAACACGCGTTTATGTTTTCTTAGCCAAGGTTTTGGCCGCGAGC
>NW_015746985.1:0-438 GCF_001515625.1 Sinocyclocheilus rhinocerous
ATACATACATACATACATACTTACAGCAAAATGCAAAAGGTTCATAGTTTATAAATAATATTTACGATTGGAAATTTTTCTTAATTTACCCGCCATTGACTGGTATGGCAAAAATAACTTTATGGACTCTGGATGAGAGTTACTGATGAGAGGAGTGATCTGTTTTGTGTGTAAAAGCACACAGGGTGGGGAGACTCGAAGAGAGGCACAGGAAGGTGAATGAGACCATTGTCTGTATAGGGCTGTGTGACGTATGCTCAGCTTGAGAGCTCTCTCTGTGTGTGTGTGTTTGTGTGTGTGTGTGTGTGTGAAAGGTTCGGTGCTCAGGGAACCAAAGCTTGGCCCTGACCATGAATCAAGCTCAGCCCAGCGCCAAGGCTGACAAACACATACACACACACACGTGGACACTCAGGAGACCCTGAACATCTGTGCCCC
>NW_015746986.1:0-438 GCF_001515625.1 Sinocyclocheilus rhinocerous
TCTAATAAGTTAAGCAAATTCCAATACTGTGGGCACTCACACTAACATGCATTGTGAATGTAGGGTGATCAGGTTTCAGTTGCTTTTAATATTCAATGGTTCATCCAAAAATGAATATTGTCAACTACCCTTTTTATAGCAACAAACTATATTTGGCCATTGCTTGTCAGCACTTGTGAAAATGTGTTTAAATGTGTGAAAGTGAAAAAGTTCAAAAATACATTACTGTTGTGTAACTTATTTAACAGCAATAAGCATCATCATCATCAATATTATATTGCTGTAATATTCAGGCTGGCTTCCAAAAACATCAGGGTATATGGAAAGTGGGCCCAAAAGAGAAATATTTGTAAATACATTCATATATTATTCATGTAATTTTATCCCTGTGCAATGTTTTTACAAAGCCTTAAAGGAAACAAACATCTTATGGTATGA
>NW_015746987.1:0-438 GCF_001515625.1 Sinocyclocheilus rhinocerous
ATATTTGCTTGGATATCTCAAAGTGCTCTTGAATTTGGTTCCAGATCATTAGATGTGATGCTATGGTTCCATGGAAACCAATCTTAAGTACCTTCATACAAAAACACTGTCTGATAAGTCATTGACTTGTGTCCTAGGATTTGGACGCAACCGCAGAACTTCCTGGGATAGCTCTCCCAAAGGAAAAAGCCATGGTAAAGTAAAATATCTTCTTTTCTTTCCTGTTCTGTCCATTCCTTTTGTTTTGAAAGTATCTGTATGGCTTTCTGTGGATTTAACGGTGGCGTAACCTGGAATGCATCCAGCCCGTTGAACTGGGGGTCAGAGCCATACAATGAGACATGGATCTTTTCTCCTTCACAATTAAAGCCAGTCCAGGCCATTTACATCCAAATATGTTTGCAGGCCTTGTTTACACAACAGTATCTCTCTCTCTCT
>NW_015746988.1:0-438 GCF_001515625.1 Sinocyclocheilus rhinocerous
GCATCCATTATGTTTACTATGGGCCGTGTGTTATTAAACAGTAACTCACAGCATCTCATTTCCCCTGTCTTGTCGACGGCTGTGCTGAATCGCACAATCACACGGCGGCCCACTTCACCAGGATCCTCTGTGGCAAGAACCCAGAGATTCAGCGCTGAGCTGACCACATTTACAAGCCAACAAAGCAATATGTGTGTCCTCAGCACCTCTTTTTTCTGGACCTGACAGGCTCATAGTGCGGAAAACAAAGAAGAATAAGAGAAGAAATTGTTAAATAATGTGTGCAGATCTCATTAGGGTTCCCAGTGCTGGCCTGCTCTGGGAATACGGCTGTTTTCGGCAATGATTTCAGGAAAAATTTAACATTTTTGCTTTGTTTGTCATCTTTTCTTCAATGTCTGCATTTTGTTTTATTTTTTTGTGCAAACTGAATTTGAC
>NW_015746989.1:0-436 GCF_001515625.1 Sinocyclocheilus rhinocerous
TTATTTAATTGTTTTATAAAATTGATTACAATTTTATAATAATAATAATAATAATAATAATAATAAAAATAATAAAATATATGAATTTAATGGCAGCAACAAAAAAAAAGACTGCAAATTGCCTTATTTCCGCTGTTCTCTTGATTTCTGTATCATTTGTCAGCCATTAAAACACCCATATCGGCTCAACTTACCCTATTTCCCTTAAACTGATGTACTTGATGAATAAAAGCAGAGTGAAAACTCTTCTCAAATCTCATCTGCGATGACGCAGGAAGATTGTCCACTGTTTTCCACCACAGTCTGGGCAGGTGCCACGCAAAGTCAAAGTTTACTGGCCAGCACATGACTCAAGCTCTCACAGTTGGAGTTTTAACAGTCCCAAGGGACAAGGCACCTGTTCAGCATGTGGGAGGTAGGAAAAGCAATCAGACCT
>NW_015746990.1:0-438 GCF_001515625.1 Sinocyclocheilus rhinocerous
ATCACGCGGCAGGTGCGTGAGTATTAAAAAGAGTTTAAATGAATGAAAGCCCCATTCCATCTAACATTTACTCACCTGTGTGAAGATGAACTCCATCTATATAGTCTGTGGTTTTATCGTTGATTAATTTGTATTTCATCGATACTACTTTGACTAAATTTTTAAGTGTCCTCTCACCTGTTGTACATAAACAGACCTGACGACGCACCAAAAGCATACTGAAAGCTGATTGGTCTGCATGTTTTCTTTTGATAATGATTGGTTATATATGCAGAGGGAGGGTAATTTCACTAAGCACCCTTTGTTCCTTTCTCAGTGGCATTTTGAATGGAAGTAAACTACATGCGTTATTTGAATATCAATTCAGATTGGTCAGTAATGAGCACAATAGTTCACTATTAGATTGTAGATCATGGATAATGGCACATGAAAGAAAAA
>NW_015746991.1:0-438 GCF_001515625.1 Sinocyclocheilus rhinocerous
TATTTTTTTTTTTTTTTTTTATGCTAAAGATTTTACATTGTTACAAAAAGTGCACTTTCGGTCAATTTAATGCATCCTTGCTGAATAAAAATATGAATTTATTTAAAAATAAATAAATAAAAATCCTACATAAAATACCACAAAATAAAAGCCTAGTTCTTTTCTTTTCCTTCTATCGCACTTGAGAGTCATGATGGCCCCAATAGTCGTATTATGATTAACAACGTGATGCATATGAGAGCTGAATACACTTTTTTTACACGACTCTGTAGTGTCATTCAACCTAATGACTGCCATATCCCACCCACCATGATTTATTAAAGCAATAGAGCTCATATTCAAATGACGGCGGCACAGCTAAGACACGCTGGCATTATAATTTGCCATATATCACACAAGTGCATGAATATCATTACCAATTTATGAATGTGATTAAGG
>NW_015746992.1:0-438 GCF_001515625.1 Sinocyclocheilus rhinocerous
CAATCAAACGCAGCAGACGATCCATGTCACGAATCAAGAGTCCCGCGCAGTCGTCGTCACACGCTGGAAACACAGAGTCAAAATTCAACACATCAGACTCATATAGTAACACATGCACACGCACCCCACAGGCATCACACTGCACACACTGCATGCATGCATCCTCCATCAGATGCCACCTTACAAGGTCGCACAGGGAAAAAAACCCCTCAGATACGCATATGCATGCTTAAGGGTCTCAGGGCAGACAGTACACAGTTTAACTTGTTGTACTAAAATATCTAAAACTAAAACTGAAATAAAAATGAATTAAAACTATATAAACATGGCAGAATGAGCAAAGAGCGCTCCCTTTATAATCACAAAAAAACTGATATCTCAGTTCATCGCGAGCTCACAAAGCTCTGTTATAACACAATGAATATATGCATAATGAAT
>NW_015746993.1:0-438 GCF_001515625.1 Sinocyclocheilus rhinocerous
ATCTCTTAATAACTACAATGAGTTCAAAGAGTGAATTAAGCATCTGTAAGGAAACATAACTGCACTAAAAAGACTTTTTTATTATTATTATTATTTAGGGATGTCAAAGGTAATATGTTAACCTAAATAGATAGTCTACCCAAAAATGATTTTTTTCCCCAAGGAAATTTGTTCCAAACCTGTATAAATTGACAGCAGAATATAATGGCAGAATTACTGCATACTAAAACTATTATAAAAAAAATAAAAAAAATTTAAATATATATTTTATTGCTATTAGTTGCCAAGGCATTGGAACTATACAGACATATTAAAAAATAATAAATAAAAAAATTCAAAACAACAACAAAATGACTAAAACTTATAAAGGAAGATATTTTAAAGGGGTCATACGATGTTTTTTTAAAGATCATTATTTTGTGTATTTGGTGTAACAGA
>NW_015746994.1:0-438 GCF_001515625.1 Sinocyclocheilus rhinocerous
ACTCAGTTTTGGAACTGAGACAGTGTTCACATGTATGGGTACATTCATTATCTTTTACTGATTTGAAATCTATTTATTCCACAGGCCATATATTAAATTCCTTTTCAGACTTTTTAGGGTCTCATGGAGGTCTGGGTGGTTTTAAGAGGTCCAAATGAGCTTTAGTCTTTAGTATTATGCAAGATCTTCATACAAGCTTCTACACTTCATCTGCTCCTCAGTCTGGTCCAGCGAGTAGATCTGTCTTGCCAAGAATTGTGCCTTTTTTATTTCTCAGCATGAAAATGTATTTTTATTTAGATTCTTTGTGTGTTTGTGTAGGTGTGGCAGTGTGGAGGAAGTGTGGAGGTGTTGCCCTGTGCCCGTATCGCCCATATTGAGCGTGCCCACAAGCCCTACACCGAGGATCTCACTGCCCACGTGCGCAGAAATGCTCTG
>NW_015746995.1:0-438 GCF_001515625.1 Sinocyclocheilus rhinocerous
TCACGCTCTCTGTTCCCGTGCAACCTCTCACACGTCAGCGATGGTGTTTCAGAACTGCGGTCAGGGACTTTTTCATGTGGTTTAGTGGTTGTGCTTCACAAAATAGTTGCGTCCAAATATAAATATGAAGTAGCAGTTAACATTCAAGGTGTTTATTAAACATCAAAGCAGGTGGTGATGAGAAAAAACAGAGCCGATGTGAGTGTGCCGTCGACTCTTAGGCCTTGCACCTTCACAATCCAATAACACCAAACACATTCAAATATCTCAATCCAAATCAATCGCAGGCATCAGAAAAAAAAATGAAGTGCCATAATGGATGAAAACAGTCTAATATCGTTTACCTTCTCCTCTTGGATGCGAGCTTCAATCTGCTTGGACGCGGTTTCATGCGCTCGGAACAGATTGACAGTGCTGGTCAGGTCAGGATCCAGAATA
>NW_015746996.1:0-438 GCF_001515625.1 Sinocyclocheilus rhinocerous
AAAAGAGACACAATACAAGAATTGCACATACAACTAAAGCTTGTAAATGATGACAAAATCATGCACATGTGATTCTAATTATTAACAAATAAGCAGTTTATTCTTTCTAAGTTTATCACTTTATAAAACCGAAACCATTTAAAAATTGTTTTAGTAAAAACTGAACCATTTATCTGTCAGATTCACCTTGTAAGTCATGGGGTGCATCCTCTTTTCCGTCGAAGCATGATACTGGACATGACAGGAAGGGTGTTGATGGTCTGCTACATCTGCCGGACAGATTTGTATTATATGTAAGTTTGTTCCATGCCACATATGTTGATGTTTTCTTACACTAAAGAAAGACACTGAACCCACCTATAATTGTCCACTACACAGAGATCTGCTTTCAGCGCAGGTAAGAAGAGTTTGGCGAGCTCAGCATTGGCCAGTATCTCT
>NW_015746997.1:0-438 GCF_001515625.1 Sinocyclocheilus rhinocerous
CATCTGTCCAAAGGTCACTCGTATTTGTCTTAATCACAGTAGCTGAAGCGGATATTAAATTACAGATAAGTTTCACGAGTGCATGTCCTTAATATCGCGACAACAAACTTTATCGCCACGTGAAACAGGATTTAATACTCCTTCAGCCTAAAGTAAATAAACAGGGTGTTTAATAAGCCGGATCATCCTGTCTGACTGTTTACATGGTATAATGTTAATTTGGCTGAAGCAAATTCATTTCATCTAATTCTTCTAGTTAAAAACCTCTTAATTCCAAAGCAAATAATTCATACATGAATTCCCTGAGCTGAAATATGTTTGCTTCCTAATCTGTTGTATGACTAGCATACTAAGTTCATAGTTTAAGATTATTAGTGTTATTGCTTGTATCATTTAGTAGGCAACCCATCCCAAGCAACAATCACAGCATTTATATAA
>NW_015746998.1:0-438 GCF_001515625.1 Sinocyclocheilus rhinocerous
ATTTTTAAAAAAAAACAATCGTTCTAGAGTGTGTGGGCACACTCATTTTGTTAGAGTGCATCTTTATGTAAAACAAAATTATTTTTAAAAAAGCTGAAAATTTTATTTTTAGAATTTAAATGTAAATCATCCTTATAGGGCTGAACGGTTTGAGAAAAGTGTTCATAGTAAATCATACCTGTTTCAGTAACTATAAAGTAAACAGTTTTTATATTTCTTTCCACTTGAGTTTTCATAGGCCACATTTATAGTGTTTTTGAACAGTTCAGTATGACTATAAAATAAATAAGAAATAAATGAAAATAATTAAATTAAAATATTAAACAAAATAAATAATGTATTCTAGTAATCCTGTTGTAGTGTAAAATAAGAATTAATTTAAATAAAATTAATAAAAAAATATTTTACTGTAAAATTACAATACTAATATTTAGGTCT
>NW_015746999.1:0-438 GCF_001515625.1 Sinocyclocheilus rhinocerous
ATTTTTTTGTTTTTTTTCCTACTTCCATTTTTTTTCATATGATTATGAAGCATCGTCATGATGCACATTTTCCATCTAATCTTCGTTATCTTTGATAAAAATCAAAGAACTTTTCATCAACTAAAAGTTTTGTCAGTAATTTTGTTCACTAGATTTACACTTCTTGGGCTTTTGGTTAATCTTAAGGCTATTGGCAATGCAGACTTTCCATTAGCTCCGACCAAATTCTGGTCCCGTCGATCCAGTCAATTTGCCCACGGTTTTTATTTTTATTGCATAAACTGTTTCACAAGACGTGACATTATGGCAGTAAAATGAGTTGCGGTCTCTGTTGCCTGTTGACTTAAATTTTAAAATATCATTCAAGGATATTGCTTTTAATAAAGCGCTTTGGAGGTTATATTACCAAAGGATTTCCACCAGGAAAAACAGGCATCT
>NW_015747000.1:0-437 GCF_001515625.1 Sinocyclocheilus rhinocerous
CAACAGGTCAGACGCAGGGTCAAAGGTCACAGATCCATTCTGTTATGACATGTTATGATCTATTGACATAACGGTTTAAGAGGTTAAAATCCCAGTGAAGAAGTTGGAAGCATTTTGCATTTAAACATTTTAATAATGTTTAAAAAGTTAAACAGTTATACTAAGTATAAATAAATATAAATATACAAATTAAATATAAACTTGAAATAAAAAAATACATGAATATTCATAAAACATATATTCATAAAATTATATACTTTTATTTATTTTTTGTTCAGTGACTTTTTTTAATTTTTTTAAGAATTATTTTTTTCAACAAGGACAAATTTAATTGATCAAAATTGACTGTAAAGATTTCTAGTTATCAAAAAAAAAAAACATTTCCTTGAAGTAGCAGCAAATCAGCATATTAGAATGATTTCTGAAGATCACGTGAC
>NW_015747001.1:0-437 GCF_001515625.1 Sinocyclocheilus rhinocerous
CACACACACACACACACACACACACAGAGAGAGAGATAGAGAGAGAGAGAGAGACGCATTGCGCAATGCGTTCCGGTTAAAATGAATGAACGCACCGGAATCACGCGCCGCCGTTAAATCGAGCGCCTTACATAAGGCACACTCACCCCAGCTGCTCGCCGTTCTCCCGAGCAGCTCGTGCGTCCGCGGGTTCCAGAAGAATTCCTTCCATTCCCCGGATTCCTTCTTCTCGTCGTCTTTGGCCATGTCTCCGGTGCGCGCCGCTTTGATAACCGCTGGGAATACGCGCGATGGAACGGCTGGTGCTCACGGACGCGGCCCGGTCGCTTTTTCTCGCTCTTCCCGTTTAGACCCGAGCGGAGTGCCGCAGCGCCGCGCACTAATCCAGAGACACTGCGGTAAAAACGCGCTGAGCGCACGCGCACCCGGTAATACCC
>NW_015747002.1:0-438 GCF_001515625.1 Sinocyclocheilus rhinocerous
ATTTGGATTCGATGATGCTACAATAGCAGTACCTATAACCTAAAAAAAAAAAAACAGAAGATACAGCAGACGTTTATAAACACTTCAGCTTGATACAGATATCTTGTTTTAGTAAATGTAGAATTCAGTACATGTTAATGCATATTATCTTATAATAATGTATCACACATTGAACTACAGAGTAAATTTTAAACAATGAAAACAATCAAAAATCCTACAATTTTAACTTCAAAAATCAGTTCACATATTTCATAAAGTGCATGCGGTCAATAGGTCCATCTATGATTCGTTCACTTTAAAATGTCTTTAAAACAAGGATATTTGAACACAATGATAATGTTGAATATTTAGAACTCACCGTTGGATAGTTTACACAAAGCCAACAAGCTGACCCTAGAACTGCAACTACAGCTACTGCTACTCCTACGATAACAGGCC
>NW_015747003.1:0-437 GCF_001515625.1 Sinocyclocheilus rhinocerous
TGTTATAATAGCCACACAGTGGTGCTAGAGACCCTGATATTGATCTTTCATCGTCTTTTCCCTCCTCTTGCTCCAGTTAATACTGTGGGAACTTCAGCACTCATCTGAATTAAAATGTGAATTAAACCAGAGTTTGAATGAAGCCTTCAGAACACGCACTGAATTGAAGCCGAAGCTTGTGATTGGCTGTCTGGACTGTTAATGATTCGTTCAGAAATGCACATCAGCCAGAATTGAATTTTAAACCAATTAGTAGTCATGAGTAACAAAATAATGTGACATTCTCTTTCTATACGGATCTAATGTACCGTTTATTGACGATGTGATTGAAAGATGGCATATTGCTTTATCGCAGTATGGCTTTTAAAAACCACAACAGTCCAGAACTGACTTACACACACACACACACTCTCACACACACACACACACACACACAC
>NW_015747004.1:0-438 GCF_001515625.1 Sinocyclocheilus rhinocerous
CTTTTGTGTTCAACAGAAGAAAGAAACTCATGCAGGTTTGGAACAGTATGATTGTGAGTAAACGATGACAGAATTTTAATTTTTGGGTGAACTGCCCCTTTAAGTCAAAGTGAAGCTGTTGACAGTATCTACAATAGTTTTCGCTCAGAGTAACACACAGGTGTGACATTTTGTGCATATGAGGGCCCTTACGGACAGTTAGCATCATGTTGCACTTGTCACTTACGTGATGACAACAGGAGCCACCTTGTTTGTGATGATGGATTTGGCCTTGCTGTTGCGAATGTTCACTGACTGTAGGGAGCGTCTGTGCTCAGCCATGCCGTTCCCTTGGTGATCAGCCTGGTGTGTAGGTGCAAACGGAGCAGCCTGGGAAGTTGCACTGGCACTCGCACCCATAATCTGCACAGAGCTGGAATGAGGATTTATACTGTGACT
>NW_015747005.1:0-438 GCF_001515625.1 Sinocyclocheilus rhinocerous
AATATAATATAATATAATTATATTTTATTATACATATATTATTATTCTTTACATAATATACTTTATATAAAAATCGGGTCCAGTACGTTGCTGGTTTTCGTGCAAGTCAGCAAGTCATTGACAGATAACCGTAACATTAAGATCAGTCGCACGATCTTTATAACAGTATTTATTTGATTGAGGGGGGATAATAATAACAATAATCATTCATTAATTTATTAATTAAAAAATCCATTCAGGTATGTTTAAAGCTCAGGGTACAATAATGTCAATTTGGGATGGGCTCCATTTGCACTTTTTTCCAAGTTCCAGTATATTTTGCTTTTTCTTTCTTCAAGATGATGGGAGGGGAAAAAATAATTTTTAAAAATGTAAGAAATTGTGTTGAAAATGTAATATAATATAGTTTCATAACTTTAAAAAAATCAACCGTTTGGT
>NW_015747006.1:0-438 GCF_001515625.1 Sinocyclocheilus rhinocerous
ATGGATCGTAAACCTGATCCGCAATGCCAGACTGGATGCCAAAATTGACTCCAAACTGGTGAGCGAGCTCTGGGGTGCAGAACACATGCCCAAAACACAAAGCCCATTAGATTGAGACACACTAGACTCCCTCCGACAGTGAAAGCGGGCTGTTTGTTTGTATTTTGTTTAACTAAGCTGCACATAGCCTAGAACAATTTTATTATTTTATGAAATTATAAGTTTTACTTTTGAAATGTATTTCTCTTTCAGATTCACAAGCTGAATATAACCCCTTAAAGTGATACTGTAATTCACCCAAAAATGACTTGCTCTCATGTTGTTTCAAACCTTTGATTTTCTTGGTAACACTTTACAGTAGGGTTCCGATTGATAATATTAGTTAACTAGATGAGTAAAGTTCGTAGACAAACTTTAAGTTGACTTGAAAAAGCCTAG
>NW_015747007.1:0-438 GCF_001515625.1 Sinocyclocheilus rhinocerous
AGAACGGCCGTCCGTTATGGTACGTCAGTGAGTCACCTGTACATGCATACATGCAGAGTTTTACAGGTGTACAACCTCATCCTGCCTACATGCACATAATGGCTGTCATCGCATGGAGTTCATGATAGACTCACCAGCTGTGCCAGAATATCCAGACACTCTGATGGTGTAGTGTTTTTTTGCATTGTCAATGGAGAACGAGGAATAGTGTGCGTACACGGACTCGTCTCCGGCTCTGAGGTCGACTCTCAGTGTCATTGGACTCATCTTAGTGAAGTTATGAAGCTGCTCATTTCCTAAAGCAGGGAGAAGACAGCATGTCATCCTCTAGAGGGCACCACAAACCTTCCTGACTGTTGTTTTACACTTGACTGTGTAACAGATGCTGTTTCAGAGAAAGATGCGCAGAAGTGTGGTCCTGCATGATGACATAGGCAC
>NW_015747008.1:0-438 GCF_001515625.1 Sinocyclocheilus rhinocerous
AGAGGAAGGTCAAGCAAATAGTTCCTGTTTGCTTCCTGACCCGGAAGTGAACGGTCAGTGCGCAGTCAAGCTAATACTTATATTTGAACCAGCTATCTTTTATTTGAACTGTTGGTGGCGCTTGAGTGTTTGAGTGTGAGAGCACAAAATTTCCAGCAGAAATGTTCAGATCCTCTTCATCAATGCGCTAAACGTCACTTGTCTTTAACCTTACACTTCTATTGGCTGCCCTTGACTCCCATCTAGAAATGACAAAAGTTCAACAGATACAGTACAACAAATGCACATGCCATCAAGTCACATTTGTTTCTATTGCGCTTTTTACAATACAGATTATTCCAAAACAGCTTCACAGTAATAAATAGAAAAAATTATGTTGCAAGATGCATCAATTATGAGACTAATTCAATTTCAGCTGTAAAGCAGCTCTACAGAAGA
>NW_015747009.1:0-438 GCF_001515625.1 Sinocyclocheilus rhinocerous
TTAGAGGCTCTGGAGCTAATTAAGGAGGCTCTGCTGGATCAGTGCAGCCTGGGAGCTCTCTGCTCGTTTGCTAATGTCTGTCAGCATGTCTCTCACACATGTAGGAAACACTCTTCCTGCGGGGCTTGATTACTACTGTCTTGAACTAGATGTAACGGCAAAACAGCAGGCTGAATGTCAATTTGCTTTCTTCTATGAAGCAGAAGTGCAAAATGTGCTGCTGAGGTATGTATTTACGACATAATAGTATGTGCCCACTGGCCTGGCCTTTTACTGCCGAAAAGGTTTCTGTAAAACGTTTTTGCAGTTTATTTGTTATTCTGTTATTTTTACTTGTACATCTGGTTCTTGATTTCTGTACATACTATCTTTCAAAAGTTTGGAAAGGTAATTAATAGTGGTCGACTGATATTGGTTTTTTGACAGCCGATGCCGATA
>NW_015747010.1:0-438 GCF_001515625.1 Sinocyclocheilus rhinocerous
TTAAAAATTAATCTCAGACTGTCTTGGCACATTTGGAGATCACAGATTTAAGTAGACACCTTCACATAGAATGGGATCCAAACTTCTGGGACCACTTGTGGAAATGCTCATATTTAGCATTTTTATAATTAACCAATTTTTTAATGACAAATTGTAATATCAACATGAGTGAAAGTTGAATTGAAAAATTAAAATGAGTTTCAGAATGTCTTTGTCCCCTTTCTGCTTTGTTGACAGCAGCACTCGAGCAGCATGCACTCCAGATGTTTTTATTATATTTATTTTTCCAGATTTCCAATGTACCCCCAGACTTTTGAACCCCACTGTACAGTATACATGCATGTTAAACCAAAACCTATGCATACTTTAGTCACCTTTTGTATTGTTCTCCCATATACCTCTCGTGTTCTCCGATAGGTATTTGACCTGGTACGCATG
>NW_015747011.1:0-438 GCF_001515625.1 Sinocyclocheilus rhinocerous
AAAAAAAAAAGAATCAATACTTTTATTCAGCAAGTATCTACGAAATTGATTAAAAAAATGTTTAAAAAGATTTCTGTTTCAAATAAATGCTGTTCTTCTGAACATTCCATTTATGACAAAAAAGCATCATGGTTTCAAACAAAAAAGACTGAAGACTGGAGTAATGATGCTGAAAATCCACAGGAATAGATTACATTTTAAAATACATTCAAATAGAAAACTGTTATTTTAATTTGTTATAATATTTCACAGTATGAAAGCATCTGTTTGAAATTATAGTCCATGTTGAACTGACAAACATGCCTGGGTAATACAAATATAATTAGCCTGCTATTCAACATTGATATAAATGATAAATTACTCTTACTATTGAGGCAAACAAAGATGTTTAATAATAATTTGATTTAGCAGTGCTTACAGATATTATAACAAGCAAAA
>NW_015747012.1:0-438 GCF_001515625.1 Sinocyclocheilus rhinocerous
AGCCCACTTGCCTGGTTTTTAGAGTCTCAACTGACCAAATAAAAAGGTCTGTAAAATCACTGCAGCATTCACAGTGTTACTTTACTGTTTCAGCACCACGGACAAGTCCAGATAGACGCAGCCCAACTATGCTGTTTTGCTGGTGCCAGAAGCCTGCTAGGAGCCAGTTGACCCCTGTGTGACAGCATAAACAAGATTTAGTAGGAGCTCAATATATGCCATGCCGCCTGGGTCTCTCCACCAGCCTTATATAATTAAAAATAGTTTCTCTGTGTGCTGAAAGATCCATGCTTTTCCAGAATAGCTTGGTAGTGAGCGACTCTTATCCTCCTACAGTTGCAAATGACTTTCTGATCAGCACTGCAATTAGAGTCTGCTATATGTTATATATTAAGTTATTATAATGGTGAATGGAATTATAATGGTATTATAATATTG
>NW_015747013.1:0-438 GCF_001515625.1 Sinocyclocheilus rhinocerous
CAAAATATGAACCTTTCATTACCCATAATAGGGGCACTTTAAGCACTCTCAAAAAACTCCCCTTAAAATCAGTTAAGCTGTCTATACAAGGTTTGATGAATGAATCTCTTACTTGCATCATACGCACATCTGCACTTTGTTGTTTATGAGAGAATTCACATGAGAGCTGAATTCAGTCAGCGAGCACGTGCACTGAACAAAAAACTCATCTAAAAGCCTCTGATTCATAAGCTCAACAGATTTGTGTGTGATTGGTTATAACGCGTGACACTGTAAAAACACATAAAAAAGTCATGGCGTGACATTGAGCAGATCTAATGTCTGTCTGCAGTCAACACTTTTCATTTCATTTTCATTTTATTCATGACAGCCGTAATGGATTTAGTTTAACTCTACAGCAGCATTTGTGTCTGTGTGTTGCCATAGTTTCTACAAGCG
>NW_015747014.1:0-438 GCF_001515625.1 Sinocyclocheilus rhinocerous
ACACACAGTGCATGGTAGGCCATTAGTAATTGCACTAACTTTTGTAATTTACTCCACCTATTGTTTGTACAGTCTGTATTTATTTCCCGCACTCGTCTTTATTATGACTTTGCTATATGTCTTATGTTGTAACTAATGTTTCTTAAAGTTATAGTTCACCTCAAATTAAAACTCATAATTTTCTCCCCTTCGACGTCCTTTCTTCTGCAGTAGCCTACACAAAAAAGATTTTTAGTAAGTAGTTTGGCTCTGTAGGTCTATACAATGCAAGTTAATAGTGACTAAAATGTGTAGTTTCATGTAAAAGCACCATTAAATATTCCATATAAATCAGTTCTGGGTGAGATCAAACCCGTTCATTTATTTATGTATTTATGAATGATGTCTTTGGTTATCGTGATTGCAAGGGATTACAAGGTTGCCAATAAATCAAAATTA
>NW_015747015.1:0-438 GCF_001515625.1 Sinocyclocheilus rhinocerous
ACACAAAATAATGTTCTTTTTAGCAGCATCATCTGACCCCTTTAACAGTTGGCTTAGCGGAGCCACAGCAGTTCAGTCGAGTGACTGTCGCGGGCTGTGTCTACCGCTAGAGGGCAGCCTACCTCTTCGAGAAACCTGTAATGGTAAAATATCCTGAACTCCAGCTCATAGGGATGTGAACCGTCCCTTCCTGTTTTACTGGCGATCAGAGAGAAACATTGACGCCGTGATAGAGACGCGCAAGCTCCGATTATGTCTGGAACCGCTCGCTCCGTCCAAGACCAGGATTTTTGTTTGCCTACGTGAAACCGGCAACCAGCAATGTCGCCTTATAGCGCATATATGACACTTGACGAGTTATAGTCTACAAATATATTTTTAATCGCGCTGCTGCAACCCTTGCTCCTTCTTCTGTCAATGATTGTCCTACCCATATAA
>NW_015747016.1:0-438 GCF_001515625.1 Sinocyclocheilus rhinocerous
AATATGAACACAATAAGTACATTGTACTTAATTTTTGATGTAAGTTCATAGTAGTTAAGGCCACTTAATATAAAGTGGGGCCACGCTAGCCATGTTTCTCATTAGCACACGGCCTAGTGTAAGTCCCCGCTGAGGTGATATGATTCCTCACACAGTAATAAGCATAGCTGCTCTCCTGGGCGATGCATATCCCAGCTCATTTTTGTTAGGAGAACGGTCCCTTCTTGCATGTTCATTTAATGCCCAATTACAGGATGTAAACCGGTTTATTCTACAGCAAATCTTCGTATAATGCAGTTCTAACTGCTTGTCGACATTAGCGACACCCAAGCAAGCTCTTGGGTCGTCCTGTTTTGGGAAGCTCCTGGTAGGTTTGGAGCCTGATGATTGATCAGTGCCCTGTTTTGGGCTTCAGGCTCGCACCGCCTCCCTGACAAA
>NW_015747017.1:0-438 GCF_001515625.1 Sinocyclocheilus rhinocerous
CAATGGTCATAAGAACATCGTTGGGTTCCTGGACTCCAGCATCACAGCTGTAGGAGGAGGAGATGTGTGGGAGGTGTTTATCCTCATGGACTTTTGCAGAGGTAAGTCAGTAAGTAAACTGAAGATCTCGTCAAGTACCACCTAGATGGCAAACAGTGTTTAAAACGAATGGACTAAAAGCTACAAAACTCCAGTGTTTGTCATGGGTCTTTCCAAAGAAAAGTGAACAACCAGTAAGCTTTTCTTTTTCCAATTTTCTTTTATTTAAAAGGATCTCTCAATTATTTTACACATCTAGTAGTCAGTTTTATCAGTGTTAGATGTTTAAATTTTTGGTGTCAAAGCAAAAGCACTTTTTTTGGCAATATTACTGTTTAATACAAGTGAGTTTGTCCTAGGGCTGTGCAATTAATCGCATGCGATTGTCAAGTGCATCTC
>NW_015747018.1:0-438 GCF_001515625.1 Sinocyclocheilus rhinocerous
GTCAACGAGAGTAATAAACTTTGCACTGCAAGTTTCCATTACAGGTTCAGACAAAGTCCTAATTGCTTAATGACCTTCTTTTGGGAAGTCAATGGATCTTCAAACCCTCCCCCATAGTCTGAAAAATACACCGCAGTGAACCCTCATATCACATGAGATCTTTTATTATTTCTAACTGAAGAGTTTAGACAAGCTAGCTCAAAAACTAAACTAAAATATATACCCACTGTTCAGAAGATTGGGGTAAGTAATTTTTTGGGGGAAATTAATAAATTTATTCAGCAAGGATGATTGACCAACAGTGACAGTAAAGACATTTATAATGTTACAAATTTTAAATAAATGCTGTTTTTTTTTTATTTTCTATTCATCAAAGAACCCTGAAAAAATGTATCAACATTGATATTAATAAGAAATGTTTCTTGAGCAGCAAATCAG
>NW_015747019.1:0-438 GCF_001515625.1 Sinocyclocheilus rhinocerous
CCAGCGTGACCCTGCTGATCTGAGAGGTGTATGGTGTTGTCAGGTCAATTCTACTAGTCCTCTCTGCTTTTCCAGAAACCTCTAACAGAGTAACCCGCATGACTACCATGTTGTGTTCAAAAATACTTTTATTACAACACAAAATTCATTTCGCATTTGAATATAATAGTATCAAAAGTTTTTACATAAATACTTCTTTAAATTAATATAAATAATTTAAAGACCACAAAAGAACAATTAACTTGTGTAAAAAAAAAAAAGTTCTTACAGGATACTGTGAATGCATAGTTTTCATCTCAGTGGTTTAGAAGCAAGTCCCTTTAAAATAATCTATTTTCCAACATTAATAAGTACTTATAGCATACTATTAAAAATGATGGGGCAGCCTCTTTGAAAAATATCACCTCTGATATTGTGTTGCCTGAGAAATATTTCATC
>NW_015747020.1:0-438 GCF_001515625.1 Sinocyclocheilus rhinocerous
CAAAGTGGTAGCGATCGGACAGGTAGGATCTAAACCATCTTAAATGAATGGTAAATGAATAATTTCCATTCTTAAAGCTAAACTCACAAAGATTTAAAAACTCAAATGACATATGAGTATATGAGTAGGTCCTTCATGATAGTTTGTGTTTTGTCTCACAAAGAAAACATGGAAAATATCTGATTTGATGTGCATTAACACAGATGCAAAACCTAAACCCGATTTGTTTAAAATAACTCCATACATACCAATATATATATTCTTTTCAATAAAGATTTGTGGATGTTTTTATTCTGAAAGGCTTAAGGATTAATAATTATAATTACCCTGATTTGATTGATAGTTAATGATTGGTGGTAAACGTGTTCTGAAGAAGCACAGAAGACAGACAAAATAAACTTAAAGTAATGCTAAATATTATTTTTGTATTTCTGTTTG
>NW_015747021.1:0-438 GCF_001515625.1 Sinocyclocheilus rhinocerous
CAGCTGTAAAGTAAGACCCTAAAACAACTGTTAGTGACATCAGCAACAACCTTCAGAGGGCAGGAGTGAAGGTATCACAATCTACTGCTCGCAGAAGACTTCATGAACAAAAGTACAGAGGGTACACCAAAAGATGCAAACCACTCATTAGCAAGAAGAATAGGAGACAAGCCTAAAAAATTCTGGGACAAAGTTTATGGACTGACGAGACAAAGATTAACCTTTACCAAAGTGATAGAAAGGCTAAAGTTTGGAGAAAAAAAGGAGAAAAAAATGCCATGGCTTGGGCTCCCATCGCTTCTTCTGGGACGGGCTCATTAATCTTAACTGATGATGTAACACATGGCGGCAGCAGCAAAATGAACTCAAGTCTACAGAAACATTTTGTCTGCTAATTTACAGAAAGATGCAACCAAACTGATTGGGAGATCCTTCATC
>NW_015747022.1:0-438 GCF_001515625.1 Sinocyclocheilus rhinocerous
ATGGGTTTATTGTATGCTATGATGCCTCGTTTCTGTATGGATATGTGAATCTTGTACCCTAAGACTTGCTCCTGCCCTTTCTTCACCCCATCCAGGAAGCCTTGTAACTCTCGAGCCCGTTTAGCATCCACAAACTTTTCCCTGATGCAGGCATCCAAACACCAAGAAAACTGCAAAAGGATGAGAGCAAAGATACATGTTTTGCATCTTTTTGAATCTGTTTGAAAGTGGTCGCCCTAATGGTACATGATCACACACTGCAATAGTTTCAAACAGCTTTTAATTGTTTTAATTTCTAAACGATCAAAAAATGGCTTCAAAGTCTGACTTCCAGAAAGTGTTCAGTTCCCGTACCTTTTTGTAACAGTTATTTAGGTCATTTTGTACAAACATGATAAATGGAAGGCCCCTTCAAATGGTGCTCAATAATCATGAAGT
>NW_015747023.1:0-438 GCF_001515625.1 Sinocyclocheilus rhinocerous
TTTTAGATCAATTCTATGCTGTCAGCCATGTGTGTTTAAAGCAGCCCGGGGGAAACCGTGCACACACTGTTCCGGGCAATGCTGCCAACTCCGGTGTCTATTAAAATAGATTGTTCTCACAGTGCGTGACCTTCTGCTTGTATTCGTACTGAGGTTCAACATTACTACTGAAATTAGGATACCCTGTGTCCCCCCTTAACAGCGTAATAAAGTCCATACAAAGTGATTTATATCCCTTCACCAATGAAAAAGGTCAGATCAATTCCCACACCTGCAAGCTCTGTCTTCATTTAGCGAGGTCGCGTGCAGACGTGACGGACCGTGACATTTGCACGGCAAACACATGTATAAGTAAGTGTATATTCATGATGTGTTTAAAAGGTAAAGTGCCTTGTATTGATTGGAGATTGGATTGCCCATTTGCTTTTTGTTTTGCAC
>NW_015747024.1:0-438 GCF_001515625.1 Sinocyclocheilus rhinocerous
CAAACATAGTCAGAAAAACATTTAATTTTCCTAAAAGGTCTAAAGATAAGAATTTGCTTTCAGTATTTTAAAATACACTGCATATACTGTCAAATGTTGCTTCTGTTTCTGATCTCTATTTTTTATTTGGCGATCTTGGTGTAGTGTTTTTCTAAGCTTTAGCTTTCGTCGGTTTAGTGCGTTAGCGTCTGTGATGAGGGAAAAAGTCTTGTGGTATATGCAATGTATTTTACATACAGCAAAAATGTATTTTTATATTTTATATTTGATGTCATTTTGATCGATTATATCACCTAAAAACAGATGTATGCATTATTTTCTTATTTTCGTTTCTTTGGTTGTTTGGCATGTTCGTTGTTTTTGAAAAGTACCAAATAAGTTCTGTAAATAATATAAGGAAATAATATATAAAGCCAGTCTAACATGCATTAAAAAAAA
>NW_015747025.1:0-438 GCF_001515625.1 Sinocyclocheilus rhinocerous
CCTGTGTTTAATCTACAGAGTTTGGCTTCCTTGGAATGTAATGGCTTCATTAGACCCTTTAAAGAGAGCAGACGTGCGTTTCTCTCCTGAATTCCTGTGGGAAGGGCAGCTCTGAAACCGCCGCCCTGCCTGGTCCTCTGAGTTTTGGGAGCGTATAATGTCTTCAGCAACGGGCTCATTAGTGCTAGCCTAGACGCATACACCTGAGATGGTTACTGAGGATGGCTAGTTTAGATGGGAGTGTGGATATACTATGGAGGGACACGTTGGACAAAGAGAAAAGAGCAGAAAAAATGTCAATCTCAATGTCTCTAGCTCATCCTTTAGTCCAGTCACAGTATTTTGTGAAAACTGTATAATAACAAAGCTCATTCTGCGCATATGAAGTGTATCGAGGACCTGAAGAACAAAAGCCCAGCTGCTGAAATGGCCATTTCA
>NW_015747026.1:0-438 GCF_001515625.1 Sinocyclocheilus rhinocerous
GCCATGGTGACGGAGATGTTGTTGGGCTGGACCGTGAGCTCCACACACTGATCCTCTCTGGAGGTGAATCTCTGCGGCTCGTCGGCTCTCTCACAGCGATCACGGCGAGAACAACTGACGACAGAGAGGAATAAACTTACATTTCTACAAAACTTCTTCAACACCCTTGAGTGGTTCAGAGTGTTAATAAACTTTAGTATAATCGACAACGAGAGAAAGTCTGTGTAAACTGAAGGATTCATTCATAAACATTCATTTCCTCCACAGGGATTTCAGAAACATTCTTCAATAAAGAGTTCCAAGCCATGAACCAAACAGACCAGCTCCCTGATGAATCATAAATAAAAATGGAATTTTAAGCAAAAAAGCATATGAACCTGAGACAACGTGAACTCTAGTTATTTACTTATGTGGCAAGTAGCCGTGTAATAAGCGGGA
>NW_015747027.1:0-438 GCF_001515625.1 Sinocyclocheilus rhinocerous
CTATTTTACTGTATTTTTAATCACATAAATATAGCCTTTGTGAGCAAAGGAGACAAAATATTTTTCAAAAACATTTGAACTATTCTAAAAAAATATCTATCAAATAATCTTTTGACCACTGCATTTCTATGACTTTTCCATGATCTTTCCAGTCGAATTTAAAAATGAAAAAAAAAATCTAAAAATCATTTTATAGAGATTTCTGGGAAATTCAATGCATATACCAGGTTTGAATACTTGGAGTTTAAACTTTTATACTTAGAAGTATACAAATGTCAAAACGACCTTCAACAGACAGACTGATATTATCACCGCTGGACTGTTGAGTTTTTACTCCTCACTACACTCAACAAAGAGCGAAATCTAGCTGATGAAAAATGTTAGAGGCATACAAAATCAGAAACATTCATATTCACTATTGCTTTTTTTTTTTGTCAG
>NW_015747028.1:0-438 GCF_001515625.1 Sinocyclocheilus rhinocerous
AATTGAAATGTTATCTTTTAGTTAGGCAATAAAGCAAATTAATAATGTGTAATATTGGCCTTTGCTACCTCACTCTGAAGAGCGGTTGTCTCCATTTGTTTTTGTTTGAGGGCCATCATCACTTGATCTCTTTCTTGCTGAAACAACACTGCCTTCTCCTGCATGGATTTAACTTCATTCAACAATTGGTTCAGCTCACCAGATTTACCCTGCAGTACGGACAATGGCAGAACAGATCAATTTCACAGCACATATAGAACTAGAAAAGTCCAGAACAAGTTGAATGCTTTCATTGGCATTAACATTATAAAAGTGCATTGTTTCCACTGCAGTTAATTTAGGAGGTTGGGTGAACAGGAGAGATTTAACAATTAATAATAATAATAAAATAAAATTCAAAAGTTACTACTGTTCAAAATTGTAGGATGAGTAGGATTT
>NW_015747029.1:0-438 GCF_001515625.1 Sinocyclocheilus rhinocerous
AGTCTTTTACCGTTAAATTCACGGTCATTTTTTACAGTGTATACTCACAGTATATATTTGAGCAAAACTGAAATACAGTTGCTTATTGCACATCTGTAAAGTTCGGAATTATTTATGAAGCCAGCAGAGCTGAAATGGGAAAGAAGTGAAAAGAAGTGAGGAATGTTTTCAACATCAGACTGTAGGCTCTTGGTCTTAACTGATAACTAGCATCGTTCAATTCTGACAGAACTTAGCTGCTCACTGACAACGTTTAAAGTGCTTCTTGCGCAGAACTGAACTAATAGACTTTTTAAGTATGTATTATTCATGAGAGGCAGTTTCATCTTTTGACAATTAATTTTTTTATTAAGCGTCTAAATAAGAGAGAAATAGTTTCATAAGAACAAAAACACTTTTATGATTAATCAACATGAAGAGATGTATATTCTCTCAGAC
>NW_015747030.1:0-438 GCF_001515625.1 Sinocyclocheilus rhinocerous
CTTAAGATGCTTTGCATGATCGGCTCTCTTGATTTTCTTGTACTTTAAGGTCCAACCTGCAGTAACCTCTACCCAGCGATTCACCCCTACCAGTCTGAAGTGCTGGTGCAAGAGCTTGAGCAGTCTTAATCAGCCTTCTCCCTCTTTTTTTCCCCTCTTTTCTCTTTCTCTCAACACATCATTAGCAGTCAAGGCAGCAGCCGTAGCGCTTTGAACCTGCAGCTCTCTGATCATTCAGAACCGGGCCATTTCTAACCACATTATTATAGCTTAGCGCTAATTTGGGTCATGTGTAGTTTGCTTGCAAGGCTGCACACCATCTGAGAGTGTCAGAAACGATCAAAGAACAGCGCGGTGACAAGAAGCTATAGCCACTTTTATCAGAGTGTCACTCTTATTTTCAGTAACGGAGCTCAACGTGGAGGTGTGGGAAAGTCT
>NW_015747031.1:0-437 GCF_001515625.1 Sinocyclocheilus rhinocerous
AGAAAGGAAAAAATGAAATCGCATCATATGACCCCTTTAAAACTAGTTTCCCAAAGAAACTACGTCACAGCATTCAATAACCAATCACGTCAAGGGATAGGTTCGTTCATTAGCATATATATTTTGTCTACCACCTACACATTATCCATCATTCAATAAATAAAATAAAATGTATAAAGTTTTTTTATGTATCACTCGCACACAATATTAGTTTTTATAATGTAAGGCAATAATATAATTTTTTCCCTTTAGATGATTTTTTAAATTTGTTAAAATTTTACTGTCATTCATACATTATTCATTGTTACAAATAAATATACAACACAGTACCTTTTGTAAAGGTTATAATTCTATAATAGAAATAAAAATGTAAAAAAAAATCTTAACTCAAATTTTCCCTTTAGAATATAATTGTATTTTATTATTTTTATTATTTA
>NW_015747032.1:0-438 GCF_001515625.1 Sinocyclocheilus rhinocerous
TTTTTTAATGTGGTAGTTAAATCTGAATGTAGTAATACATGCTGAATTTGTACTTTTAAATACTAAATAATTAAAATCACTATAATCTGACAACAATAGTGTCATGCATGTTGCTTCTTTAGCTCAAATTAGGGTTAAAAATTTATATATTGTCCTGCCAATACACATGCATGTTCTGGATATGAAACCACATTATCCTTTTACTAATACAGGGATTGGCTCTTTTAACAGAAAGATGGTACTTCCTTTTTCAAAATACCTATTAAGAGCTACAGTATATCCCATTTGTTTTCAAGTGGTCCATCTCCTCCTCCCTTAGCTGTCTCTGTTTCCAGTTTAAGTATTTCTGTCTTCTAGATAGTCAAATGTGAAATATAAACAGATCTTTACATGGGACTTGTGTTCAGAGAGAAAAAAAAAAAAAACAGCGGTCCCTAA
>NW_015747033.1:0-438 GCF_001515625.1 Sinocyclocheilus rhinocerous
CTCATTTAAGAATCTAATGAGAGTCGCTATTGATTTGATTAAGACTTAAAAAATAATAAAATGTCAATATGGGGGGAAATGTGGTTAGTTGCCATAGTAATAATAATGCAAAAATAATCTTAATGGTTTTAAGAAAGCCTTACTTTTCTTTGTTCAAAGTATAATTTCTTTTTATTTATTTATTTATTGATTTGATTTGATTTTGGGCTGAAATGTGACCTGGACATTGAGAGATTAACCCAGTAAGTGGTTAAGTGCTTTAAAAAGCACAATTCTTAATGTGCATAACGTCAAATCCTGTTTGAGAAAGTTTTTTTTAACCATTTCTCTGGTCTGTTCTGAATAGGGTTGCAAAGGGGTGGAAAATCTCCGGTAAATTTCCGGAAACTTTCCAAAAAATCCCTGGAAGATTCCAAAAAATCCTGGAAAGTTTCCAAA
>NW_015747034.1:0-438 GCF_001515625.1 Sinocyclocheilus rhinocerous
CCCAGAGCGGCTTATTGAGAGAAACCGTAAATATTTCCACTGACATCATGGCCATATCCAGAGCGGAAAACGTTGGAGTCGGTGGATTTACTTGTGCTCCATGGCACAGAGATTCCATCGGATCAGGATCGCTTACGGTCTTAATTAACATCAGCTGCTGGTCTCCCTGCATATGAGAAAACCCCAGCACTGCTCTTTTTCCAGCTATAACGCTCAAACGTCCAACCATAAACCTGAAGCTGCTTTCGTTTAAGAGCGTGGATTCTTCACGAGCTCGACGTTCACACGTACGCATGCTGTTGAACTCACTGTACAGAATGTCCTTGTCCTTCCAACGAACACGTTCGTCATGTAAAGACTGTTACGTGTTCTTTAGATCTGCACGCGTGTGAGTCAAATACATTTACGAAGCCAGATACTTCCTTCTTAAACTTTTAA
>NW_015747035.1:0-438 GCF_001515625.1 Sinocyclocheilus rhinocerous
TTCCCTCTTTTAATTGTGTTATTCAAAGGAAAGAAGAGTAATGACTGAATCTCTGCGCTCCTCTGACTCATTTCTCTGCTGGCTTGTTGTGGGATCGATTTTCTCTAGTCTCTGCTGTGCTTTCTTTCTCTTTCGCTCTATTAAAAGTAAACTCTGTAATTTTTGTGCCACAATATCAACAAACAGAATTAAAAAACTACTGATTGTTTTCAAGCAGCTTCCACATGTTTTCTCATCAGAGACGGTATGCCAAACTCATGCTATTGCCGCAATAAAACTAGACTACAATCAAATTAGGTCGCTTGGGTGTTAAACACACTGTATTTCATATATGCATGTAAAATACTTTATCATATATACTGGAGTCCCTGTATCTGTATTTCTTTGTGCTCATGAATTTGATTTTAATGGCCAGTAACAAGCAGACTTCTATGGAAA
>NW_015747036.1:0-438 GCF_001515625.1 Sinocyclocheilus rhinocerous
GCAAGTGTAAACTTAAAAAAATATATATTTTAAAGGTTATAGAATAAAATGGTACGACTGACTAAAATTATGTTCAGTAATTATGAATTATGCAGGCTTTTTTTCAGGCTTCATTACTTAGACGTATCACTCATATTATCACTCTAGTTATATAATGCAGTTTGTTGAGGAGAGCATTGGACTTTTACCTGGTGGACAATAAAACAGACAAAACATGAATGAAGGACCTGCAACCATATCGTACAGACTTTAACTTGGACGAGTAAGCACACGGAACTCCCTAGCAACCACATAGCAATGCTCTGGCAACCTCTTATAACACCCTAGCATCTTTTGCAGGAATATAGTTTTGCGTTATCCCTTGAGTCTCATTAATACATATTCCTTACTTTTATCCTTCTGTCTTTGCAGAAATCAGGATGGTGTATCCCTCATCTC
>NW_015747037.1:0-438 GCF_001515625.1 Sinocyclocheilus rhinocerous
CATAGAACTGCAGCACAAGCCTGTCAATTTTCCATCTGTTTCCAACCTCTCAAAACAATAAAAACAAAGATATGTGAACAAAATGCTAGTTTTGGCCGTTTGCAATCCATATAAGTCACCCACCGCTATATTTCAATCACTAAAAACAGCGGCACATTCTAAAACTTTTAATGTGAAAAACACCCAAAGTGCCTTATTAAAACAGTGATATTAAAAGATCAAATTTAGTGTGACACTTTGCACATTGCGTTTATATTCTGGGTTCATCTTCTTGCCAGTACAAATTATGCATCATCAATTAAGTGTATACTGAATGTGACCTTTAATATCAGTGTCTTACTACATTACTACTTAATACCAACCTCGTAAAAATAATTGGCGGTCAGTGGAGGAAAGCCTTGTTTTGCTCTCCAGCTGGGAGTTCCTGTCAGAGGGTGA
>NW_015747038.1:0-438 GCF_001515625.1 Sinocyclocheilus rhinocerous
TGAAAAACACAAACAGCGGAGCACCTGTGTCTGAAGAGCAGGGCCGTGAAGAGGAGGCTCAGCGACTCCCCTGAGGCGCAACACAAAATAAAGAATTCCTCTGGTGTCTCCAAGCGCACTGGAGAGCTTTATTCTCCCGCTCAAGCGCACTTACATGCCGGTGTTCACACTTACAGGCGTTGTAAAATAAACCTGCCGAGTCCTGCATACGGCAGTGGCAAATTAATGCAGATGTTCGCCAGGTCTGTCACAATGAAACAGATGGGAGGAAATGAAGAAGGAGACTGAAACGCAACAAACAACAACAAAAACTTCAGTGCTCGCATTGTAATGAACCTTACTTTTCAACGCGGAATTAGGTCTAAGCTGTTTTCTTTGAATGTGCGGGACTTTCGATTCATTAGCCGCTGTAGGGAAATAACGAGAAGAATAACAAAG
>NW_015747039.1:0-438 GCF_001515625.1 Sinocyclocheilus rhinocerous
CGCGTGTTTACTTTTCGCACAACTCAAGTGAATCAAATTCCAAATTGATTCATCATTTTGAACCGGTTCTTTAAATGATTCGAGCGAACTGATTCACATTTCACCTGTACGAGCTTTGTTTAGGAGCAAAACTGTGATGTTCATGGTGTACAACATTTGACTTAACCGAAAACATAGTCATAAACAGCAGTATTTAAATGTTTCTTTAACAAAAATAAATAACACGTAAAATGTAGACTTCTGTGAACTATAGCCTATTAAGCGATGACTCAAATGAATCGATTTGCTCAAACAATTCAGAAAGTGTACAAAATAGAAAACTCTTACTACGTACTCAATACTGCATAGTGTACACTATATTATGGAAACCCGTTTCCGCCACTGAATAAAAAATAAAAAAGGTAATTGCACTTTTTATCTCGCAATTCTGACTTTTTT
>NW_015747040.1:0-438 GCF_001515625.1 Sinocyclocheilus rhinocerous
CGTGGAGATGTTACAATATGCAAACAGATTAAAATAACACTACAAAAATAACAACCCTGGAACAGTTTTTTCCCCTCATAACTGGAGACGTAAAATGGTGACCAATAAAAGTAGTTGCACGGAGTTGCTAGATCCACACAAACAACGACAAATCGTAGAATTATTTGTTGTTTGTCATTTTATTTGTCAATTGTTTATCATTTGATATTTAATTATTCATTAATTACTGGAATGAATATTGGATACTTCTGCAAATATTTTACTCTGAACACTTCCTACCAACTCAATTGGGTCTTTCTGTGTTTTACTCAGATGGGCATTTAATGACATATTTAATAAAATAAAGAACATTAACTTTTATTGCATTTATAAAATGTGACCCTGGAGCACAACACCAGTCTTAAGTCGCACAGGTATATTTGTAGCAATAGCCAACAA
>NW_015747041.1:0-438 GCF_001515625.1 Sinocyclocheilus rhinocerous
GCACAGGAAACCACTGTTCTGTTTGAAAAGTTTGAACTCTTGGAAGAAGCAGCGAATGTTAAACTACCCTCATTTCCTCCAACCAGAAGCTCTCACAAGAATAAAGCGCCACCTTGGCACGATCTGCTCAATTTGGCAGAATGTAGCCCCGGCTCAGTCCCTGTGGAGGGAGAGACACGGACTCCCGATTTATGTCAAGCATACGTCAAGTCCAAACCTCTTTAGAGGGGCGATCCAAGATAGGGAAAGACACTCAATCTACACAGCAAATATAAAAAATTTTTTTTTTCATATCTGTAAAGATAAATATCTTTTAAAAATGATGCAAACACATGCCACTCGTACTCTTTAACTTCCATGCATATGCATTATTTACAAATTGAAAAATACCAATTTTGACGTTTTTTTTTTTTGGGGTGTTTTTTGTGTTCTATTCCA
>NW_015747042.1:0-438 GCF_001515625.1 Sinocyclocheilus rhinocerous
AGCCTGCTGTGAATGCTGGGATGAGTGGAATAACATATATACATTGGTGAATGGCAGTCAAAAATGGACACCCCATGTTTCCTTTGCCACCTCTAATGTCCACCAACATGTCAAAGCCACCTTTGAACGCTGACACCGTGTCTACACTGGATGCGACAGTTGTCATGTCATGCCGCTCCGTGCTGCAACAGCTAAAGTCTGTCTACACTGGATGCGAGAAAGCGACCATTGCATTTGTACTTTGTGTCAGTACATCATAAATACTGTAGAACATTAATTTATTGTCTGGATTTGTCGTGGCGTACTGTGCCGCACTGCACCGCATCCAGTGTAGACAGCATCACTGATTATAATGGGTTCTACTGAATTTTGCCGCGTGTCTCCGGTGTAGATACGGTGTTTAATGTCGTTGGTGAGGAGGAAAGCCTGTGTGTGTCC
>NW_015747043.1:0-438 GCF_001515625.1 Sinocyclocheilus rhinocerous
TATTGTTTTATTAATATTAATAGCAATATTATATGTATTCATATTTAGTAGCAATTTTAATAATTTATCGTCGGTGTTAATGATATCAGTGTTAATATTGATTAATTCTTTATTTTTGTATTTATATTATTTGTATTAATATTATTAGCAATATTAGTATTAATACAGTAACAATTAACGTTGATAGTGATTTTATTAATATTGTAATAATATGTATTATTCCATTAATTGGTTTATGACTGGTTTGTTGGCGATTTGATTAATTGATTGTTTGATTAATATAGGAATGTTTTTTTTTTTATTTGCTGATAAATCAAAGAATCAATGCATTTGATTGACAGCTTACTTTAGTGCAGTTACAGGTCCTGATTATATTGAGCAAGCGCTGACGAAAACATTGTGTCTGAATATGATTTCGTGAATGTCAGACCTCTCTGA
>NW_015747044.1:0-438 GCF_001515625.1 Sinocyclocheilus rhinocerous
ATTTAAAAAGAACGATGCCGGCTGGATTCTGTGAATGTTGTTATTGCGTAAGACAAGCATCTGTAGAGACACCAGAGGTTTGAGGACGTCACCAGACAAAACAGAACCATTTAAACTGCACTGACTGAGAGTGAGATTTTTAAGGTTGGATAATCCGTTAAACGCTCCTGTATCCATTTGCAGCAGGTGGTTGTAGTCTAGCTGAAGTGATGTTAAATTAGAGAGTCTTCTGAATGTATTGTTTCTGATCACAAGCCCTGGTGTTTGGTGCATCAGTATGATGACTTGTAGACCTTCCACATGAGAAAAGGATGTTTCATGGAGTTCAGCAATGCTGTTGTTACTCAGATCCAAGTTATTTACATGCTTGGGCAGCTCTGGCACCTCTTGAAGGCCTCTATCTGTGCAGAGGACAACAGAGCCGTCGACTGAACACAC
>NW_015747045.1:0-438 GCF_001515625.1 Sinocyclocheilus rhinocerous
GACAATTAATCGCAATAACCGCGACTATTTTTAGACAATTAATCGCCAGCCAAATTTCATAATCGTGACAGCCCTAATTAAAAACACACATACACCACAATAGTAACATTAGTTGATTGCTGGATTTATCGGCTATCTGCGAAAATTCATGCCGATAGTTTTTCTGTGTCCATTGCTGGTGCGGCTGAAAAGGTCCGCTGTCATTATACAGTACGAGAGCGAGAGCAGCCTCTAGAGGCAGAATCACTGACGCCGCATGCTGTTTGTTTTGATACATGAGGCAGTGTGCTGCACAGAAGGGGACACTTTACATGCCGATTTAAAACGGACAACAAAACCATAAGTACACGGTAGAGACCTGCGTGGGACGAATTTTTCAGTCCCGCTCCCGCACGTTCCCGCAAGATTCTGTCCCGCGCCCGCCCGCTCCCGCAAAAA
>NW_015747046.1:0-438 GCF_001515625.1 Sinocyclocheilus rhinocerous
TACAAATATACCCCAGCGACTTAACACTGCTGTTGTGCTCCAGGGTCACATATATTATCAAAACTTTCTTATGAATGTGCAAAGTTCAAAATCAATAAGTTTAACGTGACATGACATTTAAAAACACAGTGCGTGTTGCAGGACGCTTCAGAGAGAATGTGTGACGTCTGTCTGCATGTGTTCGGCGGTAATGACGGCACTTTAACTTCTCCTGAAGCGGTTCGCAGAGCTAATCACACAAATGACACGCTTCACATTTAAAGCAGGCCTCTTTTTCCATAAGAGAGCCTCTTTTCGCCCCGTTCTGCTATTTCTTGATGCGTTTAGTCTGTCTGGAGTCTTTTAGACGTCTTCAGTCTGAATCTCTGACCTCACGAGTGAGTCTCGTATCGCACACATCTTCATCTGTTCGTCTCATGTCTGTCTCTGCCGTTCTCC
>NW_015747047.1:0-438 GCF_001515625.1 Sinocyclocheilus rhinocerous
TCAGCGGTTCACTCGCGGCCATCTTGGAAACGCACTCTGCCATCTATTTTTCGTCATGGATGTATCTAGCTGAATGGGGAAATATCAAAATCTCAAAACATACTTGCCAAACTCACATTTCTATAACATTTCAAATCGGCAATAAAATCTGACATGAATTAATAAATTGTATATTTCAGGCTGATAAGCCTGTACACATGTGGTATTAGTAGTATTGGAGAAAGAGCATTTAATTGGACAAAAACCTGCATACCTTGTTTTGGTTGTAATGAATGCACAATTGTAGTGTATTTCAAATCTTACAAGTATAAAAACTGTGCTTGCAGATAATAGAATATGAATGGCTACTTAAGTGTGCTAAAAGAGTTCACTTTCTAAAGAGTTTGCTTTCTGTTTTAACACACTTAAGTACACTTTTAAAAAGTGCACTTTGTAATA
>NW_015747048.1:0-438 GCF_001515625.1 Sinocyclocheilus rhinocerous
AGCAGATCTCTTCGATATCTCAGTTGTTTCTGCTAGACAGTAATGCAGACAGCGTTTTGCTGAAGTCTCCTGCTTTTTCACATGAAAACAAAAGTCTAGTAATCGCACACGTATCTCTTCTTGAAAGAAATCTCAGAAATGACTGAGTTTTGCCTCAGGATTCAGATTTTACATCGGCTGCCATCAAATTGTAATTTAACAAAGTACAAAAACTGTGCATATGGTATGTGTCAGAGTTAATATAGTTAACTAAAGCTGTAACAACAAAACATCTACATCCATGAAAAACTAAAAGAATAAAATAAAATAAATAAATACTCATTATTATTTCAGACAACAGTTCTAATTTTCATTTAGATTAACTTGATGTATTAAAACAACCAAAACTAAAACTGAAACAAAATTGATAAAAACTATATAAACATATTAAAAAACACA
>NW_015747049.1:0-438 GCF_001515625.1 Sinocyclocheilus rhinocerous
TAGAAAATACAGTTTGTACAGTATAAAAACCATGGAAAGTCCCCGTAAACCACCTATACCAACGTGTGTGTGTGTGCGTGTGCGTGTACCCTCTGAAAGTTTTGCTCAAGTAAGTGTATCTCCCCCGCCACCCACCCACACCTCATATGTACATGAAGTTATGGTTGAGTGTGGTGTACAGCTGATCCAGTAATTCTCACGCGTGCACACACATCGCTCGTTTTATGGCATGATGGCACCTGCTGTCTGTCTTTCTCTCCCTCACCTTTACAGTCTCTCCACCAATCTGTCTTTCATTCCTTCCATCTTTGACCTTTGTTTGTGGATTCTGTTTCTTGTACTGGCTTAAGACCACCTTAAAATAACACTCTTTTCCTCTCTCTGTTTTAATCACTCACTCTCTCTCTCTTTTCTTTTTCTCTCTATTCTTTCTCTGTC
>NW_015747050.1:0-438 GCF_001515625.1 Sinocyclocheilus rhinocerous
AAAGAAAGAAAGAAAGTCATGCAGGTTTGGAACTACATGAGGGTGAGTAAATTTTTTTATTTATTTTTTTTATGAAACTATTCCTATAAGGATTGAGTGAAGAGGGTCTGGGCTGGCACGAGGAAGATCACAGGCATGAAGCTGAAGGGGGATTCATGGTTGGATGGTGACCAGAACCTGGCTGACAATCTGAACATGTTCTTTAATAGATTTGACAACCCTACATCACCCCAGCCTGCCCCTTCCGGTCTGCTGCCGGGTGTTGTTGCCCCTTCTCCCACCATCTTACCCATGATATCATAACCTCAGTGTCCTTTCTCCTCCTTACCTTCTCCAACAGTAGTTCTGCCTTTAATTCTTCAACCATCTCAGGTAAAGAATGAACTGGACTGACTGAAGCTGGGCAAAGCAATGGGTCCGGACGGTATTAGCCCCAGA
>NW_015747051.1:0-438 GCF_001515625.1 Sinocyclocheilus rhinocerous
TCTTGATGCTGGAGCTTTGAGGTTGGGCCGCGATGATATCCAGTCCTCTTCTGCTAAAGTGGAACGATTAAACAGGGGAAAAATATAGAACTGCTTACAACAGTTGCAACAGACTTCATTTAAAGTATTTTAGAGAAAAATGGAATTTAACACAAGTGAATGTAGACGTTACGAAGGAGAGGAGCCTCTTTAAATGGCTGAAATGCAATGCTATCATGATTTTTAATGCTTTTTGTGTTCTAAGCATTACAAAATGATAAACTGAGCACCAGCTGATCATCTTACACATACATTTCAATAATTCGTTTAGAGCTCCATTCCCGCATCCCATCTAGGGCATTGCATGTTCTCCTCGGTACATTATCGTAGATTTGAGAAATATACAATGTCACATTGCCCTAATTATCAGTTACCAAAGGCAGAGCAGATGAGGCATGA
>NW_015747052.1:0-438 GCF_001515625.1 Sinocyclocheilus rhinocerous
TCTGATGGCAAGCAGACGGAAGTTCATGGACTGGATTCGTGACAGTAGAATTGTGTATATCCTTAACGGAGAAGGCAATCCCACATTGCACTGCAACAACCGCAGTAACTCAGATGGCAGGGAAAGCAAGATAAAAGCTGATTGTAAATAATTCATTAAATACTGAAAAGTACTGATAAAATTGTTACGGTAAAAAAATAATTAATACATATTTAATACAAAATATTTGAATAATTTTAATAAATTAACAAATGTATAATAATAATAAATGATTAATAAAATAATAATACAAAAAAATATATATTTTAACCCCAAAAATGTAACGTCACAAGTGAATGATTCCAAATGCTCTACAGTACATAGGCAGAGTTCAAACTTGCAGTAGATTTCAAATGTGTTTAATATTTACATGTTGTTATGCTAATGATACTGTACAAT
>NW_015747053.1:0-438 GCF_001515625.1 Sinocyclocheilus rhinocerous
TTACTGTAACTGTATTTTATTAGTATAGTAATTTACTACAGTATGTTGAGGTAAAATAAGTGATTGTGTGATCTGTTTTCTTTTGTCATACAGTGTCAGAAAGACGATTAGTGCTGTTGGGAAAAAGTGGTGATGGCAAAAGTGCAGCTGGAAACACAATACTGGGATGGAAAGAGTTCAGATCTGCAATGACAATGACATCAGTAACCCGTGAATGTTCAGCTGCTCACACCACTGTTTCAGGCAGATCAGTGACTGTAGTTGATGCTCCTGGATTCTATGACACAGACATGTCACATGAGGAGTCAATGACAGAGATCATGAAAAGTGTTTATTTATCCAGTCCTGGACCGCACGCTTTTCTCATTGTGTTTAATGTAAATACGAGGATCGCTGAGCAGGAGCTACATATTATTCAGATGATTGAGATGATGTTTG
>NW_015747054.1:0-438 GCF_001515625.1 Sinocyclocheilus rhinocerous
TCGGTGCTCAGTTTAGACTGGAGCCAGCCATCTGTCACCCTGCAGGACGAGCCTCTGGAGCTCAAGTGGGACAGCGATAAAGACGACCCGGACGAGGAAGAATCAGGCCTGGCGATGAAGAGCATCTGTCCGGAGAAAGACGACGGCGCTCCGGAAGCGACATCCACCCCCAGGGGTCACGGGTCAGACGATTCGCCCGCGCTGACCGAAGACATCCTCGCCGCGCAGCTGAAGTTCAGCTCCTGTCTGAAGATCCTCACCACGGAGCTGCGGACGCTGTCCACGGGATACGAGCTGGACGGAGGGAAGCTGCGGCATCAGCTGTGTCACTGGCTGGAGCGAGCCGTGGCGGCGCTGCAGAGATGCTGCGGATACAACCCCTTCCTCCAGCACCTGCCCGAGGGCATCTCGGCCGACCTGAGCCAGGTGGAGGATCTA
>NW_015747055.1:0-438 GCF_001515625.1 Sinocyclocheilus rhinocerous
TTACTGTAACTGTATTTTATTAGTATAGTAATTTACTACAGTATGCTGAGGTAAAATAAGTGATTGTGTGATCTGTTTTCTTTTGTCATACAGTGTCAGAAAGACGATTAGTGCTCCTGGGAAAAAGTGGTGTTGGCAAAAGTGCAGCTGGAAACACAATACTGGGACGGAAAGAGTTCACATCTGCATTGACTTTATCATCAGTAACCCGTGAATGTTCAGCTGCTCACACCACTGTTTCAAACAGATCTGTGACTGTAGTTGATGCTCCTGGATTCTTTGACACAGAGATGACACATGAAGAGTCAATGACAGAGATCATGAAAAGTGTTGATTTATCCAATCCTGGACCGCACGCTTTTCTCATTGTGTTTAATGTAAATGCAAGGATCACTGAGCAGGAGCTACATATTATTCAGATGATTGAGATGATGTTTG
>NW_015747056.1:0-438 GCF_001515625.1 Sinocyclocheilus rhinocerous
TTATAATTAAGATCTATTTATATAATTTGTGATTTTAATAAAGGTGTCATTTGGCCCATTTACAAACTTTTTTTATTTTTATTTAATAAACATTTTCAACATTTTCAAAACGTTGTAAGTACAGACTCATAAACTTGTACACAAATACTTGGAAAAGAACTCATGTTGGTCTTAAATTATGCAAATTATAATTATGATTTATTGATTTATTCATCATTATATGATATATAAAAATATGTATAAACATTTTTATCAATTTATGAACCAATTTATGATATTTTAAGAGTTTCCCCCCCCTAAAAACTGTAAGTCAGAGCATTCAGAAATATACTAATAAATTATTAAATGTATTAAATTTTTTAAATGTATTTAAACTTAATGAAGCATATTACGTTTATTAGGATTTGGAGATTTTTTCATTTAATTTTGAATAATTTT
>NW_015747057.1:0-438 GCF_001515625.1 Sinocyclocheilus rhinocerous
TTCCCATAGTTGAAGAATCACCCTTAAATTAAATCAAAACTGACAAGTTAAGCTGACAGAGAGTGACTTAGGTTTTGAAAAAAAGAGAAGTAACAAAAAAAAGGAACTGTTTTTTTTCTTCTTCTGGTAATTCAACACAGTGCTGTTAATACTGCAAAGATTTCAATCCCTAAAACACATGAGTGCAACAATTACCAAGCACAACTCCCACCAATGCAATGTGACTGTGATACAACCGAAAACATTTAAGAAATTTCAAAACTGACTCACCTTCATGTAATTGTTGAGCTCTGGGATTCTGCTCTCTGCAATCTCCTTTTTGTTTCCCATAAACACCTTACCTGTGGCGAAACAAACAAGTGGCGGAAATAAGTATTTATGTCTCAAAACAAATTAGTTTGTAAACTAAACAATCAAAAGCTAGCCAAAGGGTGCCTC
>NW_015747058.1:0-438 GCF_001515625.1 Sinocyclocheilus rhinocerous
TTTCCTCTCCAAAGCAGCGTAATATCAATAATATTAACTTCAGCAACATAATAAATCAGCCCACACACCCGGCACTGATATTTCACTACTGCGAAGAATCGATTTTGCAATCAAAGAAAAATCTGGATGTGTGAATCTCTGCAGATGATGCTGTTGTTTGACGTCTCCTGACCAGAGAAATGAGATTAACTGAAGGTAGAGAAGAAAAGCTTTGGTTTGAAGTCTGAGATGCCCTCAAAACCTCTGAGGAGAAGAACAGAAGCAGGAGAGCGATGGTTTCTCTCAATAGATGATGCTTGGCCTCTTTTCTACTGAAGGCTCTCAGACTCTCTCAGAACCGGCCCATGCTTCCACCGACTGATGTTACTAGTTACTCAGAGAATCTAATAAATTACTCATTACTAGTTACTCCTTTCAAAAGCAATATTGTTACTTTAC
>NW_015747059.1:0-438 GCF_001515625.1 Sinocyclocheilus rhinocerous
TTTTCATTTTACTTTTTTTAATTACGATTTTAGCACATAGCTATATTATTTTATAACCCAAGCATATATACTGTAATATATATATAATTATATTAAACAACTGAATTAAAATATTTAATTCATAAATAATAATAAATAATAATAATAATAATTTTCATAAACAGTGCAAATATAATGCATTATGTCAGTCCTTGTTGTTTCCATTTCAAAACAACTAGACAGATTCTGGCAGATAATTATATTCTTCACTAAGTGTTTGAACTTGAATTGGAGATGTTCCAAGTTTCTTTCCATTACAGCATATTTTAGACTGTTTGTGTCAACTGTTTTATAAGAAAGGAGAGAGAGTTCTAATACAAGTGTGGCATCCCACACTCATAAACTTTAATTTGATATTGACTGTAGGAGTGAAGTTTTGTGAGAAATATGAACTTCTCA
>NW_015747060.1:0-438 GCF_001515625.1 Sinocyclocheilus rhinocerous
TTTTTTAAGGAGCTCTTGGTACAAACATACATGCATACATATATGTATATACAGCCAAATATGTATATGTATTTACATAATACTTGACATAATAGCTGTTTAAGGTGTTAGCTGGTGCACTCGTGAAATTCAGACACCATGGTTTTAGGACTCCGCTGCCGAGCATTCATCTGACAAATCTCCGCTCTCTAGCAAATAAAACAGACAAACTACTATTCCTCACCCGCACAATCAAGGACTTTTTTAAACTCTGCGGTGCTTTGCTTCACGGAAACCTGGTTGATCGGAGCCATCCCGGACAGCGTGCTTCATCTAAGGGGCTTCCAGCTGTTCAGAGCGGATCGCATCACAGAGTCGTCTGGGAAAACGAAAAAATTATGTTTTTATATCAACGAAGGCTGGTGTACAGACGTGACAGTTTTAAAGAAGATGTGCTGC
>NW_015747061.1:0-438 GCF_001515625.1 Sinocyclocheilus rhinocerous
TAAAGACCAGATAACTTTAAACCAACATTCTATTATTGTTATTAGAAGAAGGTTTGTTTGTAACTTTGAGAAAACCTGGTCAGAACTTTCTGAGCTTCGAACCCCCTTTATATTTTAAGACTGAATTGCAAAAATTATAAAAAATATCTGGATGCAAATATTAATAAAATAGGTCTCATTTTCTTTACGCTAAATATGATTTCTTTTGATTTTGGGCTGAAGACAGATCTTGGGCTGCAGATTGGAGCCTTGCAAAACTCTTACAAGTGCTGCAGAGCTTGTTAGTCAAATCTTCTGGAGCTGTGGAATTCATGCTCATGTTCTCACTGGTTAGACCAGAATGAGAGACATTTCTATCATAACATGTGAACACATGCTGACTAACGAGAATGCATGCCTGCGAGGCAGGAAAATACACACACACACACACACACACAC
>NW_015747062.1:0-438 GCF_001515625.1 Sinocyclocheilus rhinocerous
GTAAACATACTCAAGGGGATGGACGGGTACACGAAGATATTTGCTTGGGTTTTCTGAGGGATATAGTCGTTACCTCTGCAGCTGTTTGCATTTAATACTTGTCATATTTGTTTTAGGTGAATTACCAAGTGCGATTTGTGTTCTTTTGAATTTACCTCGGGCCTCGAAGCGGAGGAATAAAAACAACACGGCCATCGTCTTCCAGTTTGTTGCTTCAGCTGATACAATTAAGAAAGCGCTCGCTCTGCTATCCTGGATGTTTTGAGAGTAAGAAGTTAATATGCAGGGATCAGGGGAAATGTTGTCTCCTTTAATACTCTGCTATTATATTGAATTTAAATTGCGGTAATGGTCCTCCACACATGCAATTTGTCTAAATGAGCGCAAGTCATTATTCCAAAACCCCAAGCTCTCCTTAAGCTTTTTTTGCCATTATTG
>NW_015747063.1:0-438 GCF_001515625.1 Sinocyclocheilus rhinocerous
TGAAAACGAGATTCACATGCCAGGGAACACACCTCCTCTCTGTTCTCAGCTGTGATGCCTGGCACAAACACACACGCAAATCCATTATACATTCAGGCTAAATGTAAGTACAGAGAAAGGGATGTCATATGTTTATAATCTAGATATCATAATACGTATCTGCTTTACCTCTTCTTTCACGCAAGCAACGCTGTAGCAGTTTCACTGCATCTTTCCGTCCGTTTTTCGCTGCCTGGAGCAGCCATGTAACGGCCGTAACCGAATTCACTTCCTCGTCTTCTTGCTCGGCTAATCTCAGGTAATATCTACCAATCTGTCCAAAAACACAGTGTAAGTTTTTCTAATTACTATAAAGATGTATAGTGTGTCTGTGTTTGTGGCACTCAGACCTCTGTCTGTGCTTTGGTGTCTCCATTCTTTGCCCTCTGTTTAAGATCA
>NW_015747064.1:0-438 GCF_001515625.1 Sinocyclocheilus rhinocerous
TGATGTTTTTTTAAAGGTGCATTTTTATCAGGCTCCTATGGAAATCGGACATTTTTGAAAATGAGGCATTTAATAACTGACTACTAACCTTCTACCTTCAATCGAATTTCAAATTTGTTAAAGTGAATTGTATTAAAGGGCCATGACTGTAAAGAATTACATTGACGGTGGGTTCATAACAACGGAATTTGTAATCTGCATAGACAACTTTAAAATAAAATCCAAAATAATAAAATTAAAATAATTTCCACAGATTATCTTTAATAAAACTGGTGATGTGAGACGCGTCTATAATATTAACAAGTTGCATATTAAGCTCTCTGATTCTTCTTTATTGGAATTTGATTTACTTGCCATAATACCCCTCTATGGAATAACAGACAAGTAGTAAATCTGTCTTCTAAGGATAAGGTTTGGATGAAAAGCAACATAATGGTC
>NW_015747065.1:0-438 GCF_001515625.1 Sinocyclocheilus rhinocerous
TGCGCGGAATTCACGCGCGTTTCCCGTCAGCTCGATCTGATTCGGTTCTGAGTCAGTCGCGTAACAAACCTAACCAGCCTTCAACCTTTGATCAGTCATTTCTCATCCAGAAACAAATCTGCAAGAGTTCTGTCGCAATGACAGCCGAAGAAGCGCCTCGTCTTACCCCATCGCGCTGCTCTCTGTCGGATCCGTGACGCGTCTTTAGTTACAGAGACTCAGAAATCTCCCGCATCAGTTCCAGCGAGGAATATTTCCAAGAGAAATCTGATATTCCCGCGACAAACTAACTTCAGCTCGCGCTGGCGGATCTTTATCAATATTTCCAGACTGGAACAGAGAAACGCGTCAGTGTGGAGTTCAGTCCGCAGCAGATGATCATGAATCCAAACTGAGCGAGTCAGCGACGCGCCGCGGATCAGCACACACACACACACA
>NW_015747066.1:0-438 GCF_001515625.1 Sinocyclocheilus rhinocerous
CCGGGTGGCTGGCAGCTCCGTGCTTAACCCCCACCACCCCAGCAGTGAGCCACCGGCCGCCCGTCCTTCCACGTGGAGCTTCCACACACTCGTTCTGAACTTCAAATGATTTCAGCTCGGGTCGATATATAGCACAGATTATAGCACACATCAACACATGTTAAAAGATTCTCCCGTGTCCTCCCGAACGCGTCAGAGCATCAGTCACGAGGATATATTGTTACAGTGGCAAACCTGGCGGGGACTCATCCTCTAATTTACACGGCTCCTGAGCAGTAGTGCCGAGATGCATTGTGTTAGCAAGCATAGTTATTTTTGCATTGTGTCTCCCTGTCGCTCTCTGGCTTTGTAGTTGCCAGTCAGCCACTGGGTTTGAGCCTTTAATTATTTGCCGGTGCTCTTTCTCTGTCTCTTTTTCATTCTCCTGCTCTCTCTTTC
>NW_015747067.1:0-438 GCF_001515625.1 Sinocyclocheilus rhinocerous
CGTACATCAGCGACATGTTTCCTCCTTCACGGCTGGTTATTGTAGCGTACATTTAGTTCCTCTCCCAGCCTTATGCTTTATGAATGCTCTGTGAACATCTACCCACTCGACCCTGACGGCTCCGACCAGATCTGGCCTTGTTACTGAGCAAAGTCAGCCACATCTCGTTTTTTCAATCATCCCCACCTTTCTCTATCTCTCAACACCGAGATGAATGAAATATCACACAATGGAACACAGCGAAACAGGTCGAACCGTTCGGCTCAAAGATACCCATTTGGCAGGATCATCAATAAACAGTCCAGGAACACGGTCTCTAACAGCCTCGTGGACTCAGAGACCAAAAACTGCACCTTCATTAAAACTTCACCGAAGTGCGTGACTGACGACATGTCCTCCACGTTCAAAACGCTCAGCTCATGTGTCAGGACTCGCAGT
>NW_015747068.1:0-438 GCF_001515625.1 Sinocyclocheilus rhinocerous
GAAATGAAATACATCTGTATTTCTCATCTCTTTCTCTCCTGCCCTCCCACTCACCCTATTACACTAATAATATGGCAGGACACTTTTCAAAACAGCAGTCATTCCACATCTTTCTCTGTCTCCGCATGCAGTCTGGGATGGGCACACATAACATGCGGCGTCCCACAGGGACAGCTAACATGTCCTTAGAGGGATTACGGCCCTGTTGATGTGCCACACGTGTCTCTTAATTAAAAACAGAGCTAAACGCGGTCCAGAGAGCGGCAGCCCCCCTGCTCTCGACTGCAGAGGCCGCATCTATTAGCCCGTGCCCCGCTGTTTTAAAATGTTGTTGGGTATGAGTATGAATGAGATGCTGTATTACTGGTGAAACAGATTTAATTAAGCATGACGAATGAAGTGATGTAGCACTTCACGCTAAGACAGAGCAAGACGGAT
>NW_015747069.1:0-438 GCF_001515625.1 Sinocyclocheilus rhinocerous
CTAGTTAATAGAGAGAATTGGTCCCTATACTAAAGTGTTACCAAAGTTTCTTAGTTTCATATGATAATACTATAGATTTACGGTTCGTTATCTGCAAAGAAATTATTTTCTCATGAAAGTGATAGTGTGGTTTAACTCTGTAAAGCCTGACAACAGCCTGAAATAACAGTAAGAAAAATCTATTTTTAAATGGAAAATAATATTGAACCTTTATAGGAAATATAATGTTTTATGTTTTGCATCATATTTGATACATTAGGCTTTTATGGCCCATATATTGATATAGTGAGTATATGGAGCTTAAAATAAAAAACACCGCAATTCTGTTCAGAGGCTCAAGCCTGTATAGTAAATCAATAAGCTTTTTATAAAAGGATACACAATTTTCATAAAATACATATAAACAAATATAGTTGTCACTCTATCACTTTATATCTC
>NW_015747070.1:0-438 GCF_001515625.1 Sinocyclocheilus rhinocerous
GCTTGGCCTGACTGTACTGCTGTGTTTGTGAATGACTCTGTTCTCACGTTCACCTTGCATCGGCTGACTCTCCTCTATGTATGTGGTGTTGGTTTTCTCCAGGTCATCACTGGCTCTGAACACCAAACAAACACAAACCACATCAAGATGATGAGACCTGTTGATTTGTTTAGCTTGTAAACACACACACACACACACTATACAGTATGTGGTGATGAACAGGTTTGTCTACTCCAGTGTTTTGAGTCGTTTCTGCGGGTGAAGTAGTGAAGGAATGAACACTGTTTCCGGAGGTTTGGAGGCATGAATGTTCCTCACCTGGAGTAGCGTCGCTCTCCTCGACAGCAGCGATGACAGAAGACCAGCAGGATGGACAGGAGGACCAGCGTCCCGCCGGCGAACACACACAGCAGCACCAGCAGCAGGACATAGTTCTCC
>NW_015747071.1:0-438 GCF_001515625.1 Sinocyclocheilus rhinocerous
CACCAGGACCTCCGTCAGCTGTCGAACACGCTCATCCACCTTCCCTCTGAGCTCCTTCACCCGTGGGCTCACTGGTTGCTCCTTCAGATATTCGTTTAGTTTATCCAGAAGATCAACAGCACCCTCAAAGTCTCTCTGAGCGATGCAAACGTCAAGGTCTTCTGGAAGCTCCTGGATCCATTCGGGACTCAGATCCACCAGTTCCTCTGAACCCAGAGGTTCGTCCTCATCAAATGGGTTTGTGGAGACGTCCTGCCTGACTGGCGACGTTGGCACCTCCTCTTCTTTTTTGTGTTTGTCTTTCGCCACTTTGTTTTTCTTCGTTTCCTCCAGAATCTCCAGCCACTCTTTCTTGATCTTGCTGTTCTCTGCTTTGAAGATGCGGCTGTTGGGGAACATGAGGATTTTGAACATGTCTTTCATCGGAGGGTTGTCTTT
>NW_015747072.1:0-438 GCF_001515625.1 Sinocyclocheilus rhinocerous
GCTAATACAGCACATGGAGTGCACCTATATGCAAAGCCTGTGGGTGTAGATGTATAACTGTCTAGATCTTTGACTAGATCTATTGGGCATGTGCTCCTTTGGATGCGAGGTAAAGCCCTCTTTCAAGACCAATAGAATCAGCATTGTTTTCTTTTTAGTTTTGATTAGTTGTCTCATCTTTCTCTGACATTTGCCCCTAATGGGGTATTACTTTCTCGTTGTACACATTAACAGTGGCAACAGTCAGGGATCCGATACAGTCCACCTGCTCTCTGGCAAGCGGATTATTGAACATTGATTGGCTGTCAATATTCATCTTGCACACAGTGCCTGTAGTCCCGTGGACATTGCAAAGTATGCATCTAACTTTTTCTATATACAAGGTAATATATATATATGCACACACACAGTGCCTTGCGAAAGTATTCAAACCCCTTC
>NW_015747073.1:0-438 GCF_001515625.1 Sinocyclocheilus rhinocerous
AATCGTGGCCACGTTGTATTGATTAATTCCCTCGTTTTTGTAAATCGTGGCCATGTTGAAGTGATTCATTCCCTGATGTTAGTAAATCGTGGCCACATTGTACTGATTAATTCCCTTGTTTTTGCAAATTGTGGTCACATTGTACTGATTCGTTCCCTCGCTTTTGTAAATCGTGGCCATGTTGTACTGATTCGTTCCCTTGTTTTTGTAAATCGTGGCCACGTTGTACTGATTCGTTCCCTTGTTTTTGTAAATCGCGGTCACGTTGTATTGATTCGTTCCATCGCTTTAGTAAATCGTGGCCGTGTTGTATTGATTAATTCCCTCGTTTTTGTAAATCGTGGCCACGTTGAATTGATTCATTCCCTCATGTTAGTAAACCGTGGCCACATTGTACTGATTAATTCCCTCGTTTTTGTAAATTGTGGCCACGTTGTA
>NW_015747074.1:0-438 GCF_001515625.1 Sinocyclocheilus rhinocerous
GTGCGTGAGTGCATGTGAGTAAGTGTGAGTGAGTGTGTGTGAGTGCATGTGAGTAAGTGTGAGTGTGCGTGAGTGTGCGTGAGTGAGTGTGAGTGAGCGTGTGAGTGCATGTGAGTGAGTGTGCGTGAGTGCGTGTGAGTGCGTGAGTGCATGTGAGTAAGTGTGAGTGAGTGTGTGAGTGAGCGTGTGAGAGCGTGTGAGTGAGTGTGTGTGTGAGTGAGTGTGCGTGAGTGCATGTGAGTAAGTGTGTGTGAGTAAGTGTGTGTGAGTGAGCGTGTGAGTGTGCGTGAGTAAGTGTGAGTAAGTGTGAGTGAGTGTGTCCGTGAGTGCATGTGAGTAAGTGTGAGTGAGTGTACGTGAGTGCATGTGAGTAACTGTGAGTGAGTGTGTGCATGTGAGTGAGCGTGTGAGTGTGCGTGAGTGCATGTGAGTAAGTGT
>NW_015747075.1:0-438 GCF_001515625.1 Sinocyclocheilus rhinocerous
CATATCGCTAATAAAGAGCCATATGAAATATTTATGTCATACAGGGCTACATTTAACCGTTGATCAAACCGGGTCGGGATACATTTGTAAGTAACAGACATGCTGTGTTGTGGTATTTGTGCTGTGTGTTATTTAGTGATTGGGAGATGAAAAACACTGCTTGGGGAGGTAGAAACAGCCTGGACAATAACCATTTTTTATTAGTGCAATTTATCAGATGTGTCACATGACTCCTTTTCTTTCAATATTTGCTGTCTAAAATGTCAAAATGCAAGAATACATGGGTCAATGACATGGTGCTCATTTTTCTTTATTTCTGTTTTTACATTTATTTAAAAATGCTTCAAAAATTGATCCATACCTATATACAATGAGCCAGTTTTAAAGTCTGAATTAAATTGTTTAATATTTTTTGTAATGTAAAGTCAAATTTTTTTT
>NW_015747076.1:0-438 GCF_001515625.1 Sinocyclocheilus rhinocerous
GGCCTGTACAGAGGGTAGTGTTTGGGGAAGGCAGTCTGAGTCCACTGGCCGGTAAACGTCAGTCTGTACTTGGCTGCGGACGGCGCCATGCACACGCGGTCCACGTCGACCGGCATTGCAGGGACTCCACTCAGCAGGGCCAGAGTCCCGGTAAGCCACTGCAGCCAGCAGTTCACTTTCAAAGATGTCATCTTTTCCATGCTGGTTCTGTGAGGGAACAATAAACTGTTTTACCAGGCATGTGGATGCATGCCATAACCAGGTTTGGACACTATGGACCACTCCTTCCTAAACTACTGCATATGACAATGGTAAAACAGGGGAATTAAAGACTTTACATAAACTCCTCTATGAGTGATTTGGTGTAACTGTGCCATACACTGACTAAGAAGAAAAGAATGTAGGTCAGGATAACCAAATTCACTCTCTGTGTTTCCA
>NW_015747077.1:0-439 GCF_001515625.1 Sinocyclocheilus rhinocerous
AAAAAAAGCATTCATTTGAAATTCAAAAAATCTGTGGAAAGGGTGCCATAGATTTGGCTTTGTTTCCTCAAAACTCTCTGATATAATTTCCTCTTTTTTTTGCACATCAGGACAGTTTAGGAGGAAACAGTCGCACAGCTATGGTTGCAGCGGTGAGTCCAGCGGCCGACAACTACGACGAGACTCTGTCCACGCTACGGTACGCCGACCGGGCCAAAAGCATCGTTAATCACGCCGTGGTTAACGAAGATCCAAACGCCAGAATCATCAGAGAGCTGAGAGAAGAGGTGGAGAAACTCCGTAGCCAGCTGAGCGAGGCTGAGGTACTGCACAAGAACACCTGTCTGCTGTGAGTGAGCTCAACGTTCACCTCTAGCACGCTCATCAGTGTGTTTTCTGTGTGTAAAGTCTATGAAAGCTCCTGAGCTCAAAGAGAGAC
>NW_015747078.1:0-438 GCF_001515625.1 Sinocyclocheilus rhinocerous
GTTTTGAATGTAATTTGTTCCTGTGATAGCAAAGCTAAATTTTCAGCAGCATTACTCAAGTGAGTGTCACATGATCCTTCAGAAATCATTCTTATATGCTGATTTTATGCTCAAGAAACATAACTATTATCAGTGGAGTAAATAATTGCATTGATAACAGTTGTGTGTTATCTGTTATCAAGGAAAGGATGTGCATTTATTTTATATAACTTTAAATTTATATTTACGGGGTTAGTTCACCCCATTTTCTTTGATCGTTTACTCACCCTCATATCGTTCCAAACCTGTATGACTTTCTTTTTTCAGTGGAAACTAGGGGGTGTGCGATATATATATCGTCTGCGATAATATCGTAATTGTTTTTTTAACGATGTGCGATTTGACATTATCGACTATTTTGCAAAAACCATTCAAAACATCCCTACAGAGCGCACGCAT
>NW_015747079.1:0-438 GCF_001515625.1 Sinocyclocheilus rhinocerous
GGGGAAGCACAGATCTCTGCAGTCCTCCTTTAGGTTTGCACAACATCAAACAGTCACGGATGAGTTTAAACACTGGAATGAGGGATGACAAGAGTGGATCTGCCTGCTGCTTTACGCAATGCAATCCTTGTTTTCTTCCACAAAGGGATGGCAAATTAGGAAAGGCCTGCGTACTGATAAGCCAATCATTTTAGAGGTGATGATCAGATTGATTTAAGCACTGTGCATGTGGCAGTACCGGAGAAAGGAGGTGTCGGACAGTTCTGTCATACTTACCTTTATTGCTAGCTGCTCTCCCCTGGTCAAGAAACCTTTAGAAATGGTCAGTAGTGCATAAGCATATTTAACAAGTATTAAACCTATACTGTACTGTTAAGCAAGCAGATGTGTGAGCTAGGGGTGGAACGGTTCAACTTTTTCACGGTTCGGTTTGTATCA
>NW_015747080.1:0-439 GCF_001515625.1 Sinocyclocheilus rhinocerous
AAAAATAAGGATGAATCAGTATAATTTGAATTTAACAATAACAAGGGAACACGTTAATAAAATTTGGTCACAAATTAATAAGTCGTGGCTATAAATTCTTAATTTATGGGTATAATGTCTATTTTTTCTTCTATGTCATGTGCAGGATTCTGTAGGTACATGTTTAAATTAATATATAAATTATTTAAATAACAGTGCAACAAAAAAAATTTTGACTTAATTTTTTTATGGTTCTTCTGTAGTTCTGTGGTGCTAATTATTATCATCACGTAGCATCAAAATTTTGGTAAATATTTAGGTCAGGTTAATTTTAGAACTTCTATCATTAATTATGAAACATTGATTTAGTACAGATAAGGTTTTAGTACTAATCCTGCATGTTTTTTAAGAAGACATTTTGCTTTTGCAAGGATGGGAACATTCTAGAAGTTTCTGTAAC
>NW_015747081.1:0-439 GCF_001515625.1 Sinocyclocheilus rhinocerous
GTTGTAAATAATGTTCAATTTCTTCCACAGACTGATCATTTCATAATAGCTACTGGTATTAATTTTGTGTTGCCCGTATGTGCTTTTTTTGACTCTTAAAGTGCCGGTACCCATTGATGTGCATTTTATGAATCACCAAGAGCCACGGTTTCAACTAAAAGTCTCTTTACTGTTCTACTGAAGAAGAAAAAAAAAAAGTCACCTACATCTTGGATGTCCTGAGGGTGAGTAAATTAACAGCAAATTTTCATTTTGGGTGAATTATCCTTTTAATAAGATTTCCCCAAGAAATAGGCGAGAATGAACACGGTGTCCTCTATATGATTCCTACTCTTTCTGAGTCTGACAATAAAACACTTGAACATGACAAACTCATAATTACGACTTCAGAAGCGGAAAGTAGGAAATTTCTGATAGCATGTGAAGGCAGCATAAATAA
>NW_015747082.1:0-439 GCF_001515625.1 Sinocyclocheilus rhinocerous
ATGATATACTGGGGTTGAGCAAGTAGACCTTACAAAAAAAAACCTAGCTCATATTTGCCAGACACTCTTGTAACTTATAATCATCTCCTTTTTTTGAAAGAACAAAACCCATGCTGGCAAACAGAAGTGAAGAAAATATCTCCAATATATTGTCTGGTTGATGGTGCTGGTGTTGTTGAAGTGGCTTCTGGCAACTAAATAGAATGCTTACATGCATGGCTACATGTGTGCTTGATAGTAATAAAAATGCTAATGCAGTCTGGATCACTGGATTGACAACGAAAATATGTTCCCTCTGGTTCTAGTGTATATTTTATAGAAAATGGATTCATTTTAAAATGCATTTCATATGTAACAGCTATTTGATTTCATTTGAAAAAAAGCAACTTATGATTAGCATATATTTTAGTGACAAGTAGGGAACATATCGATGAAAGTA
>NW_015747083.1:0-438 GCF_001515625.1 Sinocyclocheilus rhinocerous
TCACTCACTCACTCACTCACTCACTCACTCAATCAATCAATCAATAAATAAATATTATATTAGAATATGCTCTCGCTATTAGAATATTGAAATTGATTGAAATATATTTTCTAATTAATATTTACAGTAGAAACTGAGAAGTTTAAAAACAAGATAATAATAATAAATAAATAAATAAATAAATAGATAATAAAATAAACAAATGATAATGTATAAAAATAAATAAAATTGATTGATTAATTAAAAACAAACAAACAAACAAATAAATAAATAAATAAATAGTGACAACCCTTAGAGTTGCATTGAAATAAGTTGAATCAAATATTTTGCTGGTTATCAACACCAAAGTAAAATTACATTTTAAGAAAATATTACAAATGTAAAGCTAATATTGCATTTCCAAGATTTTTGCTGGTTACTCCAAAACCAAAGTAAACA
>NW_015747084.1:0-438 GCF_001515625.1 Sinocyclocheilus rhinocerous
TGGATAGATAGATGGATAGATAGATAGATAGATAGATGGATAGACAGATAGATGGATAGATAGATAGATAGATCCAACCCTGAATCTAAATAATGTTTTTCTTGTAGTTTTTGGTTAAATCTGTCTGGTGTCTGCTTGAATGGACACGATTCTTCTTCTCTTCCTCTTCCTCTGTGTCCTCAGGTTCATGAAGCACAAAGGCGATGAGACACATGCTCTGGTGTCGTAACCTCGCTTGTCTCTCGGACTCGCTCACGTTCTCCGCGGATGAAGCAGAGACTGCTGAACTCAGACGTCTGGGACTCATAAAGCTTTGACAGAACTTCTGAGATTCCCTCGAGGGCCTTTTCTCCGTACAGGATGAACAAAGACGCTGAATCTTTTGTTCACTTCTCACATTGAACAGATAATGTGGAGCGGCTCTCATCTCTCATGCTG
>NW_015747085.1:0-439 GCF_001515625.1 Sinocyclocheilus rhinocerous
CCAAAACATTATAACCGAAACATTAAAACAAACATTAAAATCAAACTACCTTATCCTCCAAGGAGGCCATCAAATAAATCCTTCCCTTGCCTGCATTGATATATATTTCCCTCTGCAGATTGTGTAATTTTGTCATAACTCATAGGAGTTTCTTACATATGATACAATCTCCTAAACGGGCAGTTATCACTGTGTAATTCATGCATTGCCACCATGAATTTTCATTTGTTGTCATCAGTAATGCGAACTGAGAAGGGTTGAGTCCCCCAAACCTAACTTTAGGTTGTCTAGTGCAGCTGTATGACTTTGCAAGAGTCAGCCTTGAGCTGATATCACTTGTCTCAAAGAAACAACTGAAGTTTTATAGTAGTTTAGAAGGGTCAGCTACTAATGGTGTCTATCATATTTGTTGACCTCTCTGTAGTCAACTGTCAGCCTC
>NW_015747086.1:0-439 GCF_001515625.1 Sinocyclocheilus rhinocerous
AAAGTAAACTCTAAACCACTTTCCCAGATCAGTTGCCATGGCCAAATTTTCCTGCCCCACTACAAAAGAGACACATTCCCGCACGTCACCACACACAGTTTGCTGTGGGTTTTTCCAGCTTGATTATTATTGAGCTTGACAGTTTATGTTGACTCAGGTCAGTACCACCGTGTTATTTTGTCTGGGTTCATGCCAGTCAGTATGCATCATGTCATTTAAAATCATGAGGAAGCTGGATCTACTGAATCACTATTGGCTCAAGAGCTTCACTGATTATTTTTTTTATGCAGCCTCATTTCTGGCAGACCTGCTGCTTTGCAAGTTCAGCAAGTTCAGCTGTTTCACTTGAAAGTCTTTTAGAAAAAGTCATGTAAGAAAAGTTTAGCAGTTACAGCAATTACAGAGCCAAGCACATAGTGGATGATACATCATAACTTAA
>NW_015747087.1:0-438 GCF_001515625.1 Sinocyclocheilus rhinocerous
AAAAAATTGTTTTATGAATAAAAAGGTCATTTGCACAGCATGTCAGGCACAGTTAGGCTGTGTGATTTGGTTTGGGGAGTACTGATCTCCACAGCTCCGCAGCTTTTATTTGTGCATATAGGCACAGATCTTGTTGCGATCGGTATCTACAACAGAATCTACTTGTTTTTGGGTCGGCCATTGAGTATTCAGAGCAGCTATAAAGCCATTATCATCTTCATGTTTTCAGTCTCTTTAGGGATCATTGTCCTACATTATGCAGACAATCTGATCCATTTTTCAGAGTGAGAAACTTTAGATTAGCCAACAGATGCACTGATGGTTACTTTCAACAAACCTAAAAGCAAGTCAGTATTTTCGTTCATTCATTCATTCATTCATTCATTCACAAATAGATATATATATATATATATAGATAGATAGATAGATAGATAGATA
>NW_015747088.1:0-439 GCF_001515625.1 Sinocyclocheilus rhinocerous
GATTCTGCTTTTATGCTGCTTGTGTTAGCACAACTTAAACAAAAGTTAGTGCAATGTTAACAAAAACTGGTAAAAAAGTACTTTGAATTTCCACAATTGTAACAGAATTTTCTCTTTCTCTCTTTTGACGTCATATACCTGAAAAAACTATAATATCTTCTACCATTAAATGGAGTCAACTTTGGCAGGATATGGGTTCAACTATTTCCGCAAGATATAAACAAGCTGTGGAGGAGAAAGAACGATACAAGAAGGAATTGAATGCTTTTAAGATGAGAGAAGAAGAAAAGAAGGAACTAGACAAGAGGAACAGATCTAAAGAGGAAGAAGAAAGGAAAAGAATTCACATAAAAGAGAAAAACAATCAAAAAGACATTAAACAACACAATGTGTGATGTACTACTTTCTTGCTGTTGAAAGTGATGGCATAAATCGTTAT
>NW_015747089.1:0-439 GCF_001515625.1 Sinocyclocheilus rhinocerous
TTCAGCAGCTCGGACTGTGTGCTGACCGTCAGATACGTGAACAGGAGTTACCTCCGTCTGTGCGCCTGTACGGGACGCGAGTGCAACGAGCACATGCTGCTGAACAAACCCGATAACGACTCCGAGTTAGTTATATGTGAGTGCAGACGTCGTGTGTGTGGTTTCTCACACATCATTTGTCATATCATCAGCACTGAGTGGGTGTGTTGGTGTTTGAGGTCTTCATTAAGTGTGTGTCTGGTATTATTTTGTATTTTTAAATATATATATATTAATGCTCTGTTTTCATTAATACACACACACATCATTCGCAGACAGAGATCTTATTTTTACCCTTCCGGTCAAATATTGCTCTGCAAACATCATTAACAGCTTTAACTTGTCACTGCTGGCAACCATGGTATAAGTGGGATAATGCACGGCTAGCTGTGCATTAAAC
>NW_015747090.1:0-439 GCF_001515625.1 Sinocyclocheilus rhinocerous
AATTATTATGTTTTATCCAACTTTATGCATTTTGAAGTATATTTTTAATATACTTTTCAGTATTTTATTATCCACAATCTCCTTTGCTTCATGGCCCATATTTAATAAATGTTTCCTCTAAAGATACATTCGATGCTGCCTAAGAATGTTGTCCTAAATAAATAAATAAAAATCGTATAAGTTCTGAAACAGTCTCAATTAATGAGTGATATATATATATATTTGTTACAGTATTTATCAATCTTTGTTAACATTAGTTAATACAAATGCAACTGTTCATTGTTAGTCCATGTTAGCTCAGGTCCAGAAAATAACATTAATTGATACAACTTTTCATTTTTATAATATATTAGTAAATGTTGGAATCAACATTAACTAAAATTAATAAATGCTTTAGAAATATTAGTTACACTCTATTTTAAGGTGTCCTTGTTACAGT
>NW_015747091.1:0-439 GCF_001515625.1 Sinocyclocheilus rhinocerous
AAATTAGAAACTCATAGAGCAGGTGTTATACGACCTCCCTGCTACCACTGTACCGTTTTACACAGCAACCCAGACTCCCAGAAACACGAGAGTGGGAAAAAGCAGCTTACGCAAATTAAGCAAGCACTTAGCTACCCCATCCCCCCATACAGCCACTTCCTCTGTTCAGTCGCTTCTTGTTCCCAAAAGACAGTACAAGTCATGCCAGCTCACCCAAACCAGCGCCACTGCTCTGTCAAGGAAATCACTGTCAAAACAAGATTCACCACGCACCAGGCAGAGACATCTTCCTGCGCACATACACACAAGTAATTTCACCACAGGCCAAGAGGTCTCAACTTCACACAGTGGGCAACACAAGCTGAGTGATTCTGCGCTGTGCCAAAACTAACCCGTCTTTTCCACTAGACTAGACCAAGCAGTCAAGCAAGGCCCTGCT
>NW_015747092.1:0-439 GCF_001515625.1 Sinocyclocheilus rhinocerous
AAAAAATGAAATGTATTGTTTGCAATTCTGCACCCTGTTTGCCCATTTAAATTCAGTTCTCAAGGTGTTCTTTTTTGTTGTTGTTTTTGTCTTGGCAGAACGATCCAGGTTCACAATATTGTACATTGTACAGGCTGAATTTTTAACCTCACAGCTCATTTATCTTTCACAAATTAAATTAAACATCTAGTTAGACTAAAGTTTATGTATTAGAATAACAGAAGTGGTTGTTCTATAGGGTTGTATGTTTTTTGCCCTCAAGTTTCAAGTGTCCAGTTGTTCCTGTGTGAATTTTGAAAATTTTTGCATTGCAAATTTTAGTCTGTTGTTCTTGAACTGAAAATTTGTCCTCTGCAGGTTTTGAGTTTGTGAGTTGGAATTTCGTCTTTATAGTGTCTGACTGTAGGAAAGTAAAGTGTGTGTGTGTGTGTGTGTGTGT
>NW_015747093.1:0-439 GCF_001515625.1 Sinocyclocheilus rhinocerous
AAGGTAGGGCGACTGGAAGGGCTCGTGCGGAGCTCGACGGGAGCTGCGGCTCGCCGCGTCGGACCGTGAGCCCTAAATACCGCCAAATGAGGAGCACGATGGAAGACCAAGTGAGGGACTCTCGCTGCATCTGAAGGGAGCTGCAGCTCTGCTGCACCGGAAGGGAGAGTCGCACTTGCAGCCGAATAAGTGGCGTGGTTTGATGTGTCAGATGGAGGGCTCTCACTGTGACCAGATAGAGCTGCGGCTCTACTGCACCAGAAGGGAGAGTCGCTCTTGCAGCTGTATATGTGGCGTGGTTTGATGCGTCGAATGGAGGGCTCTCACTGCGACCCTGCTGCACCGGAAGGGAGAGCCTTGACCGATGCTGAATAAGCAATGAGACTCAAAATGACGGATGGAGGGCTCTCACTGCAACCGAAGGGAGCTGCGGCTCTGC
>NW_015747094.1:0-439 GCF_001515625.1 Sinocyclocheilus rhinocerous
GATTTTTCCTCACTGGTGACTAATCTGCGCTCAACACTGTGTGCGATTTGTTATAATACTGCTAAATAATACTATAATAACAGAGGGGGGAAAAAACGTGCATAGAAAAATCTTATGCATTGTGAGCAGATCTAAACGTATGCCGCAATGAACACTTTTCATTCATTTTCACATTTCACTTTAATCGCAACAGTCTTACAATTTTTTGTTTACCTTTTATATGGCTCGAAAGCGCAGACTCTTCCATGAAAAAACACACTCTACTCAAGTATTTAGTTCTCGTTTTAACCATAATTTGTTATTTGCCGTTTTCAAGCCATCGCTGACTGAAGCAGCAACCACTATTCAGTAAGAAAGCGAATTATTATCAAACCAATGCAACTGCATTTTCAAGCTTTTTATCCAAAATCCAAGCATTTTCATCTATCTATCTATCTAT
>NW_015747095.1:0-439 GCF_001515625.1 Sinocyclocheilus rhinocerous
ATTTTTTTTTAGCAATTAACAAAAAAGTGCAATTTAGCCATTATTCTTGAATTGCTGTAATTATATTTAATAAATTAATCATTTAATATCTAAAGTGCTAGAGTGAATTAAGATAAACTGAATTAAACCCATAATAACTAAAATGCAACCCAACATTGTTATAGTTGCAAAACAATACCAAAATAAGAGAATGAAAAATATTGTCGAAGACAATGGTAGCAGTTAAAGTTTCTTTCTGCTCTGCTCTCTTAAGTTTCTTGCATTTGCTATTATTTTCCTTGTGCACAATTATTGCATATTATTGTCGCTAATAACATATAATCAGTTATGCGTTTCAACACGGCTCACTGAATTGGAAAGAAAAGCCCGCGCTGGTCGTGCGCACCAGGATAAGAACGCACCTGTCCAGAGACACCGCTGCCAGCGTAAAGATGCTCGC
>NW_015747096.1:0-439 GCF_001515625.1 Sinocyclocheilus rhinocerous
GGCTTCATAATAGAAGCGCGCTGCTACCTATGAAAACAGACCTAGCTTTGATGGTTCACTAAGGCCCTTGTGCATTATCATTCATATTAAACTATAACCCAGTGGCACTTATTTTCCTGAAACAATCTCGCTGGTCAATCAATAATGCATCCCAGAGTTCAATTCGAGATGGATGAATATGCTTTATCCTGCACATAATATTGCGGGCAATCTTACAGTGCAGTCGTTGGTGGAGATAGAATTACCAGCCACTAATCAGATGCTAAAGAGTGAGCGGCGATTGTTCGCATGCATGGAAGATGGCTTAATATTACAGGGAACATTAATGGAAGAGGAAAGGTAAGCAAATATCTGGCGAGATACCTGCTATCAGGCAGTTAAACAATTTCCGAAAAGCCCGCATGTCAATAATGCGACTGCCCTCAGCAGTTAGGAAAGT
>NW_015747097.1:0-439 GCF_001515625.1 Sinocyclocheilus rhinocerous
ACACAGTGAGTTTTTCTGAAACTTGTGTAGATGCGCTTTACACATCGTTTATACACTCATTAATGTGGCGCCATTCACATAAAACATTACATTCAAGAGATTTACATTCAACATTACAAATGTGTGCATATTTATAAAGACATAAATGTATAAAGAAATAATAAATACATAAATGTTATTTTCAGATAAAGTACTGCATAGAGATACAGTATAATGCAAATAGTGAACTCAGTGAAAAATGTAAATGATTAAATATGGCTCATTTCCACCGAGTTCAGTACAGTACACTGATCTGCATGACATTGTGTGTATGTGTGTGAAAGTGTAAAATTATAATAAAATACGTTATTTTTTTGTGTTTGCGCACTCTGTACCAGAATGATGGGAAGAAAAGAGTCTGGAGAAGGCTTGGAGCAGCTCATGATCAAAGCACACACAT
>NW_015747098.1:0-439 GCF_001515625.1 Sinocyclocheilus rhinocerous
TTTTACAATTTTCAAAAACTTTTTTTTTTTTTTTACTTTCTATTTATCAAAAATTCCTGAAAAAAAAAAGTTTTGCAATTTCCACAAAAATAATATAGCAGCTTTTTTCTACCTTGATACTAATAAGAAATATTATCAGCATATTCAAATGATTTCTGAAGAATTGTGAGACACTGAAGACTGGAGTGATGATGCTGAAAATTCAGTTTTGATATTACAGGAATAAATTACATTTTAAAATAAATTCAGATAGAAAAGTTATTAAATTGTAAAAAAAAACAATATGGTATTTTATACATTGTATTTTTGATCAAATAAATGCAAAATAAAAAGGTTTCTGTCAAAAACACTTTTTTCATGTGTGAGAGAATTGTTTTAATTCAACTAAACCATGCAATTCTGTTTTTGTCCTTTTATATTAAATTTTTTTTAATGCATT
>NW_015747099.1:0-439 GCF_001515625.1 Sinocyclocheilus rhinocerous
TCCTCATTCAGTGCTGCACACCAGTCAGAGAAGACTGATCATTTAAATGCATAAAGATGTCTTGTACACTGAGCTCTAGCCTCCAAAATGGTATTAGTTACACTCGAGGGGAGCTGCGAAGACTCAGGCCAAACTTGAAGGTTCCACAGCTCTGGCCAGGGATGCCAAATCATACCCTTCGCTTGCGAGAGAAGGTCCTCCCTCATTGGTAGCGGCCAAGGGGCTGCTGATAGCAGGGGACACCAGGAGGACTGAGCATCTGACTTCCGTGACCCGTCTGATGACCTGAGGAAGGGCCAGGGCATCTCGCTGTCTTGAAAAATAGATTAGGCAGTGAAAGTAGTCTTCTGAGATGAAGATGTCCACCTCTGCCCTCCCGAAGACAGACCAAATCATTTGAACCGTTTGGGGATGTAGTCTCCATTCTCCTGGAGCTACA
>NW_015747100.1:0-439 GCF_001515625.1 Sinocyclocheilus rhinocerous
GGACTCTTTTATTCTAGAAACTGAAAGATTAATGAGCAGATTAACTACACAGACCATGAAACTTTTAAATGCTCAAGTGCTTGACTAATAGCGTAGGGAAGAATCTAGTTCTGGCAAGTGCTTATCCAAGATGAGGATTAATAAATCATAATGAGCTGAAACAAGCTGTGGTACTAAGGAATATGTATTGCAAACTACATATGAATCTGCAGTCAGAAAGTTAAGTACAGTTTAAAAATGACTTTTAAAAGGATTGGCCTTCGTAACAATTTAAAGTCATATTTTGTATACATGTATTTAAATGTGCCATAGTTTTTAATATGTGTTTAAGATCTGCTTGTTGAACATTTGCATGTTAAACACTTTGCGGGAGACGTTTGCTCATGATTATTATGATTATCAACCCTCTACATTGCGAGTAAATCACTCGCATATGCGA
>NW_015747101.1:0-438 GCF_001515625.1 Sinocyclocheilus rhinocerous
TATTGGAATGATTTCTGAAGGATCATGTGACACTGATGACTGGAGAAATGATGTTGAAAATTCAGCTTTGCCCTCAAAGGAATAAATTACATTTTAAAATATATTTAAAAAATGAAAACTAGGAATATTTTAAAGTGTAACAATATCTCACAATATGACTGTTTTCACTGTAATTTTTTTTTTTTATAAAATAAATGTAACCTTGGTAAGCAAAAGAGACTTTTGTACAGTAATATATAATAATATAATTGTATAATTATTAATACATAATTATGCATTGTACAATTCATAATAATGCATTAATTTTTATTAATTAAAAAAAAGAATTCGGTCTTCTAAAAAATATTTTAGGATAAATTCCTAATAATTCACTTAAATTTTTTTTTAGTATGAACCCCAAAAGTGTAAATACAGTATATACATTTATAGAGGAATATA
>NW_015747102.1:0-439 GCF_001515625.1 Sinocyclocheilus rhinocerous
TCATCTTTTTTTTTTTTTTTTTGCCATATAGTTTTAGTCCAGAGTGGGTAATGTCGGAGTATACATGTCTGTATGTTGGTCTGTTATGTGTCTCGCTAATTTCGTTCATGAAACCAAATGTGTCCACTAGTATTTATGTGAAATCCACCACACCCTTATGTTTACAGCATGTTAAACTTCAACAGGTCTATTTCAAATGTGCACGCACACACAACAGGTTCTTTTGGCCACAATGTGGAGCTTTGTGAGGCTGCCAAATGCTCAAATCTGAATCTGACGACCTCTGCGTCTAGCCCCCATCCAGTTCGTCTGCTTACAGGTGAATGTTCTCTCAACCTGACCTCCTCCCCCAGTCCCTTTACCTCCCTCTCTTTGCACTGGAAAAGTCCAGCAGAGATCCAGACGCTCATTTGGGCCTAAATCTGACATCTGACAGACT
>NW_015747103.1:0-439 GCF_001515625.1 Sinocyclocheilus rhinocerous
TCTGTTTACTAAACATTTTGGCAAATTTAGTAGGTATCCAATGTAGGGCACCATTAGTCACCATTTCATTTGATAAATCTATTGTCCGATACACAGAAACTCAAAGATACTACAACTCTTCACTATAGAAGTTAAGTTTAACTTGAAGACATCATGACAAGGTTCTAAAAGAGTAATAAAATATTATTAGAATAATAACAATAATATAGTTTATTAATATAGTTTTTTTTATTTTTAAAGGTTATTTTTCATCATGTTTAATTTAAAAAAGGCCCTACTAATGCATACAGAAAAAAAGCATAGTTTGTATAGTACAGTGCCTATAAAAAGTGTTTTTCACGCTTTATGTGGCAGTCTTATGATAAACTGCTTTAAATTACTTTTTTCCACATCCATCTACACTCCATACATCATAATGACAAAGCAAAAACAGAATTGT
>NW_015747104.1:0-439 GCF_001515625.1 Sinocyclocheilus rhinocerous
TATGCTGATTTGCTGCTCAAGAAACATTTATGATTATTATCAGCGCTGTTATCAAAACAGTTTTTGCTTCTTCATTTTTTTTTTGTGGAACCTGTGAAACATTTTTCAGGATTCTTTGTCAAACAGAAAGTTCAAGAAGCATTTATTTGAATTCGAAATCCTTTGTAACATTATAAATGTCTTTGCTGTCATGTTTAATCAATTGAATGCATCCTTGCTGAAAAGATGTATTAATTTCTTGAAAAAATCATACTGACCCCAAACCTTTGAACGGTGTCTATCTTAACCTATACTCCACACAAGTGTTGAGTTACATGTGTTTTATACATTGTTTGATCAGGCATTTAATGTGGGAGCCAAATTATTGTCACAATGCTACTGTGTTCTGGATGGTTGCTAGGGTATTCTTGATGGTTGCTAGGGTGCTAGTCTCTGTGAT
>NW_015747105.1:0-437 GCF_001515625.1 Sinocyclocheilus rhinocerous
TGAAAGAAGTCTCTTATGCTCACTAAGGCTGCATTTATTTGATCAGAAATACAGGAAAAACAGTAATATTATGAAAATAATATTACAATTTAAAATAACGGTTTTCTATTTTAAAAAATAACATTTAAATTTCGTGGCAAACGTAATAAATTTTTTCAGGATTATTTGATGAATAGAAACTTCAAAAGAATGGTATTTATTCAAAATAAAAAAAATTTGCTTTATATTATATTATATTATATTCTCACTTTTGATCAGTTTAATGTGTCCTTGTTGTATCATTTATTGTTTTATTTAAAAAACAGAAAAACTGTTATGATTATTATTGTTAAAATATTGTTTTGTTGTTATTATTAGAATAATAATCAATTATATGCATACATATACATACACACATATACTGTATGTATATATATATATATATATATATATATATA
>NW_015747106.1:0-438 GCF_001515625.1 Sinocyclocheilus rhinocerous
CTTCATGCACCAAGAGCTTGTAACACTCCAAAGAGAAAGGAAAATATTTCAACATGATATACGAAGAAATTTAAACTATTAGAAGACCCTATGGTGTAATTCTTCTTTTTCTTAGTTTATTTTCATTTTGATTTGTGCTCTGTTCTTTAGGATCTTCTTATGATCTTATATTGCCTTATTGTATTTGTATTTTCTTGCAATATAATTTTTTTTAACAGGAAATACTGCTTTGATTGAAAAATGTATAAAACATATTTACAAATTTAATTATTGCAGAAATATTAATGAGTACCATAAAATTCTCAAAATAATAAAGAAAAAATATTTTTAAACAAAACTTATTACATTGATTTTATTGAAAATAAAAAAGTTAGCTATTTCAATTAAGGCTTTGGTCACTTTTGAGCCAAGTTCAGTTCTCTGCTAATGAGCTGCTGA
>NW_015747107.1:0-436 GCF_001515625.1 Sinocyclocheilus rhinocerous
GTTAATGGCTTGCTCTTGCGTTTTATGGCCGCCCAGCCCTGCTTCCTCTGTGTTTAACAATACGCTGCAGTAAAGCTATTATGGTAAATGATAGCTGCAAATTCTGGTCTTTCTTTTGTGTGTGTGTGTGTGTGTGTGTGTGTGCCTGACCCTGCAAGTCCTTGACATTATATAAAAGAGACAACAATCTCATAAAAATAATCTAGACATGGATTACAGCAGATTGCATTCCTTTTGGCTGGTGCTTAATTTTTATATACAGGCACAAGAGGCCTGTTATTAATTTGGAATAAATTTACAGTTTTAGCAATGACTTTAGTGCAGGCTTTAAGTACAAATGCTGCAAAACGTTCATGCCAGTTTAAAGTTTTTTATTAGATAGACATAAAATTATGTTAAACTGCAGCAGAATAATTGCATTTATTAGCAGTGATCA
>NW_015747108.1:0-439 GCF_001515625.1 Sinocyclocheilus rhinocerous
ATACATACATACATACAAATAAATACATAAATAACCATTTGCAGTTTGAGCTAAAGAAACCAAAACTTGAAAAACTGCGGCTTTTGCACAACTTCAATTTAGAAAATTTCCTTTTCTTCTGTCTCAATGCACAGGTTAATATCCTTATCACAACAGCCAGAAAGAGAGAATGGAAAATAGAGAAATGATCAGTGAGAAAGCCAGCTAAATTACCGGCTGAGCACACTTGACGATGACTTCATTCGGAAGGTTAAAAAGCAACTAAAATGAACTGGAGAAAAAATATATATTCCTTTTCCGTAACACTGCCAGAACTCCCATCATTCTCAACAGCTTGGAAACATCAGCTGGGCATTTCCACTTTATGAGAATTTCTTCTCTCCATCTTTCTTCTTTTTTTGGCCGGTGGGAGGGTTGCAGGTTTATGTTTTGCCAGCTT
>NW_015747109.1:0-439 GCF_001515625.1 Sinocyclocheilus rhinocerous
ATACCATGGTGTGTTTGTTCAGTCACATGGTTTGCAATCAAATTACAATGGCATTGTCATGTTTTTATGGATGTACTATGGTAATACTATGTTTTTGGCACGTATTAGTGTGAATGCATTGGCACACAATGTAATCAGAATTGGATAATCAGTATCGTTGTATTACCGTCTGATTTCATTACTGTACCATTATACTACAGTATGTTTTTGTAATGGACAAACATGCACATAAACACTTGAACTAATTCAGTTGGTGTGTGTGTGTGTGTGTGTTAATAAGCAAATATTGCTGATGCATTGTGTTTCTGATTAGTTGCTGTATGAATCTAATGAGATTTTTAGATGATATAAGACATTTAAAAGACGTTGATGAGACATTGGTTCTCTTATTGTCTGATTTTAACATCTAGAGATGTTTCTCTTTTAAGAATGATTTGTG
>NW_015747110.1:0-439 GCF_001515625.1 Sinocyclocheilus rhinocerous
ACCGATGAGCTTTGTAAAAATCGACGCGTTTCAAAAAGGCGGGGTTCAGCGTTGCTCTCACCGATGTTTTGTTCTCTGTAGTTGTTTTCCTCTGTGAGTATGCCCTTGATTGGATGTATTACCATTTTCATGCGGTTTTTAAAAGGTTTAAAATGTGCGACACCTTCGGTTCTGCTCAGCGTTGCTCTCACTGATCGTTTGGTCTGGAGAGTCTCAAGTTTTAAAGACGTGTAGTTACATGTTGAAGAAAATTTGTAACATTAACATATATTGAACTGAACCTTTAGTGTTGTTTTTGCCAAACAACAAAACTTCTGTGCGTACCCACGCAAGCATCTTTTTGTGTTGATCGGGCAAGATCACCCATATTCTTTTTTCTCCTTTGTTTTTTTTCCCCCGTAAAACAAAACCCATGGCAGGAGAACCAGCTGACGATGTT
>NW_015747111.1:0-439 GCF_001515625.1 Sinocyclocheilus rhinocerous
ATAGATTCAGTTGTCCTTTTAATTTCATTTATGGTAATTTTGTTATGTGCTTTTGTCATTTTAGTTAAACTTATTTCAGTTAGTTGTCAAGGCAGCATTTCTCATTTTTATTTGATTTATTAGCTTTTTTATTTGATTTATTATTATTATGATTTATTTGTTTGTTAGCGATAAAAGCACTGCTTTTACGTCCCAGAATTTCAGTGTCACCTTTGGATCCCACTAAATATTTATGCTGTCATCAAATATGATATTTATTTAAATATTGCATAAAGATGCTGACAATTCTTGCTTCTGCAACCTTTATGATATTTAAAAAAAACTACCTGTGGCCTCATTGTAGTAAACGCTGATCCTGTCTAGCTGCAGGTCGCTGTCTCCATGATATGTTCCGGTTGGATCAATGCCGTGCTCATCGCTGATAACCTCCCAGAACTGA
>NW_015747112.1:0-439 GCF_001515625.1 Sinocyclocheilus rhinocerous
ATAAATACAAAGAAACAGAATTACCTCAGCTGCATATTGGAGTTGAAGAATTAAAATAATTAGCTGTATTGCTTATTACATTCATATGGTTTTATATAATATATAACCACAGTAATTAAACACTATTCTTGTGCATAATGTGTATGCACATATTGCTCAGGAATATTTTGCTGGCTGCATGTGTTCTTATCGCGTTTCAATACAATAAAAATGTAATGGGAATCAAGGGATTCACATTGTTATTTATAATAATAATTACTCTACATGTGCTTTAACAGATATATTTCTGAAACCGATTTTCTCTTATGTTTATTACCCAGATAGCACACGTGCGTCGGCAAGATACCTTTTAAAGATCGCTTCATCTAAGCATCTGCTGTGTGCAAACATCTGGTAAACGTCTTTAAGATGTCAGTTTTACATGCATTCTAAATCATAA
>NW_015747113.1:0-439 GCF_001515625.1 Sinocyclocheilus rhinocerous
ATAATTACACTGTAACAAGGACACCTTAAAATAAAGTATAACCCATAATCCTTATGTTAACTACTGCATAAACTACTGTCAACAAATGAGACCTTATTGTAGCATGCTATACTTTACCATAAGGTTTAATTTGTTAATATTAGATTACTATATTAGGTAACATATAACTACGATTGTTAAATGCTTTGGGACATTTTTTTTCGTGTTCATGTTAATTTCTACATTCTGCTAAATGCATAAATGTAAATTATTTAATGGACCTGAGCTAATGTGAACTAACAATGAACATTTGTATTTTTATTAACTAATTGTTAATGTTAGTTAACACATGAGTTAATGTTAACTATTGTGAAGTGTTGTCATAAAATGAAGGACAAAATAACATTTGTTAGACATTACAGTGAACTTAATACATGAAATGTTGGAAGTGATGAGCGGA
>NW_015747114.1:0-439 GCF_001515625.1 Sinocyclocheilus rhinocerous
ATTACAAATGAACAAAAAGAATACTTGCTGACAGCGATATCTACATTATTTATAATGGACATTCTGCACGCACAAGGATGTTGTTGACACTAAGGCGGCCCCTTGAGACCATGATATAGGGCCCCGTCCAAGTGGTTATGTTATGCACAAATTACATTATTTTGATTTACGATAAATAGACGTACATTTGACTTTGTTTGTGCTGAAATATTTTCTCTTTATCTTTCTAGATTTCTGTCATTTAGAAAGTTTAAATGATAGGCTATAGCAAGCAGATGTGTTTTTTGAACCAGTCAGTACACATTTGACAGTCATATAAATGAGAGGGAAGTAGTTGTCAGATTATCCAGATATAAAAATATATACCACAAAAAAAAAGTATATAAAAAAAAAAAAAAGAGTATAAAAAAAAGTTGCTTCATTATTTATGTAAAAATTA
>NW_015747115.1:0-439 GCF_001515625.1 Sinocyclocheilus rhinocerous
ACTGTAAATCACTAATAGTTTTTTGGTTGTTTGTTTGTTTTTTCCCTACATTTCAAATGTTGTAGCTCACATTCTGGCCTCTATAAAAATCAGCCATTTGAATTACTTGCAGACGGTCCCTTAAACAACATAAGCAATTATCCAGCGAATATCGAACCTAAAACTAACTGTATCACGCTATTTAACCGACTATAACAAATGTGATCTGCCAAAGATAAATCTCAAAAGAGAAACAGCATTACAAATAAAAGCAGAGCAGCATCCATTCCACTCACAGATCACGAGACATTCAGTAACAACGAAAACATCAAAAAGCCAAACAACCAAACATACAAAAACACAAAATCGCTCGGGTCTGAATGAACTTAACATGTGTTCCTCACACGCTTGCTGCCTGCTCTTCTAAGTGTTTATTTAAGTCAGCAAACACACAAACAGC
>NW_015747116.1:0-439 GCF_001515625.1 Sinocyclocheilus rhinocerous
ATAACATATTACGAGTTGGAGAGAAACGTGTATACAAATGCCTGTTACAAATCAAAGAGCTTTGAAAAGTTGCTTTGATGTTTTTATCAGCAGACATTTATCCTACTGTATACAGAGCTGAAATATTAAGGCTGAATATTAATGGAGGATTTTGTTTGACTTTGGATCCTCTAGACAGGCTTCTCATTGCCTCTCACTGTTTTACAGCAGCTGCAATAGATAAAACATCCATGTCATTCTACTGATTCTAGTCCAAGAAATAAAGCTCATTATAAGCAAGTGAAGTGGTAAGTTTATATTGATTTGAGCACAAAAGGAAACAAGGCTTTTTGACGGACAGTCCTCTGTTGAGATTGGTTAAGACCCAAGAAATAAATTGTATGCAAAACTTTTTTAGGGCCAGATCGTAAGCTAGAGCTGCTTCCTGAGATGGACCCAG
>NW_015747117.1:0-439 GCF_001515625.1 Sinocyclocheilus rhinocerous
ATTTGTTGTAAATTAAGTTGTCGATGAGTAGGGATGCCAATTTTTGGTTTTCTATCAGACCATGTAATATGCAGGACACAGATAAAAGTTAATTGATAATTAAAATAAGATAATAATTACATTTGTTCAGTGAATTCAGAGCAAAAATTTGTTTATTTTTTATATATTACAATATTTACTTTATTGTTTAATTTTAATTGTTGCAAATAGTCGACAAAGTCATGACCAATTTGGTGGGACAGGCATAAAATCACAATTTTAAGGTGGCAGTACAGACATTTTTTACATTTATATATTAGATAATAGTTTATCCAACACATTTTCTCTGCAAAGACCATGGGATTTATGCCTTTACTGCTTTAGAAAACTAATTAGACGCCAAATTGTACTCTATCTGTAAATGAATAAATGTAAATTTGTACTCAATTTGCAGTGCCAT
>NW_015747118.1:0-439 GCF_001515625.1 Sinocyclocheilus rhinocerous
AAAGCTATTCAGTGAACTAGCAGGAGACTTTTCATTCCCATGGAAGAACTTCATAAAGAGAAGGAACTAAATAAATTTTATTGTATTGTGTATTGTATTTTATTACAGCCTTTCTGCTGAAGACGTTTGCAAAGGAACTGACCCCAGAAAACGAGTCAGTTGAACATTAACCCTTTCCTGATCAAATGGTATCACTCTTTCTTAACCAGCCATACTCAGGTTGCAAAGATCAATAACACCCGCTCAGACCCAAAAATATCGCACACAGGTGCTCCTCAGGGTTGCATGAGCTCGCCTATACTTTTTACACACTACACTAATGACTGTGTAAGCTCACACACGGGGAATTACATCTTTAAATTTTCCGATGATACAGCCACCCTGAGCCTACTGCACAAAGAGAGTGATCCATCTATCTATCACTGAAGAAGAACTTTGA
>NW_015747119.1:0-439 GCF_001515625.1 Sinocyclocheilus rhinocerous
ACAGGCAGACAGATACACAGACAGATAGATACACACAGACAGAAAGACAGATACAGACAGACAGATAGACACATACAGACACATCCAGACACAGACAGACAGACAGACATAGAAAGACAAATAAAGACAGATAGTCAGACAGACAGACAGATATAGACAGAAAGATACATACAGAGACAGACAGACATAGACAGACAGACAGATATAGACAGACAGATACAGACAGACAGACATAGACAGATAGACAGACAGACAGAGATAGACAGACAAACATAGACAGATAGACAGACAGACAGACAGACATAGACAGACAAAGATAGATAGACAGACAGACAAACATAGACAGACAGACAGACATAGACAGACAAACATAGACAGATAGACAGACAGACATAGACAGATAGACAGACAAACAGACAGACAGACAGACAGACAGACA
>NW_015747120.1:0-439 GCF_001515625.1 Sinocyclocheilus rhinocerous
GTTCACAGATAAACAGCCGTCAGCCTGAGGTGCTGTGTCCTCCATTCATCATGATGTCCATGAACAGAGACGCCTCCTCTAATGAGCACCTCTTGCGGCAGGGCTGACTTCCTCTCGCAGGCTGCTGGATGGAGTGCATCTAAGAGATGTGATGCAGGGATGAAGCTTTTGTCATGATCAATCACCTTCAGCTAACAGGAACCTTCGGCTCACTACCTTTATTCTGCTTAACAACGTTTGCCAACAAGGCTCTATCGGCACTACTAATCTTTCGCCAAATGCAGTACACAGATCAGTCACCCAGGTGAACTGCATAATATGTTATGTTAAAAAAAAAATCCTATCCTAGCTTAAAAAGCAGAAATTACCTTATGAAATTTGTTTGGAATTTTGCAGATTCCAGCTGAAATGAACACTAGAGATACTAAAGCACCAACAA
>NW_015747121.1:0-439 GCF_001515625.1 Sinocyclocheilus rhinocerous
AGATTACTACAGCCTTTTTCTCTAGAGAAAAGCAAAACAATTCCTTTAGCTTTGTTATACTTATAAAATAGACCTTAAAAATGACAAATATTAGTGCTATCAATAGATTAAAGTAATTAATCATGATTATTCTAATGATTTTTTTGTAGTTAACAAATCTAGGTAATTTAAGACTAGAAAACAAAAACGTTCAGCATTTCTGTTGTAATTATGACAAATCCACTTTATTTCACACTTTTTTATTATCGGAAACTGCTAGTATTGATAAATTAATTAACCACAATTCATTTTGTGACTCCAGAAATTTCAAAAACAGCTTGTTCTTCAATTATTACAATAGATATTGAGGGAAAATAAATATAATTTTAAACATATTAGTTGATTTTATGTGTTTTTAAGTGTTTTCATTTTGTATTCATATATATTAAATCGATTATTT
>NW_015747122.1:0-439 GCF_001515625.1 Sinocyclocheilus rhinocerous
AGGAATATTCTCAAGTACAGAAAATATGTGGAATTTTGCAGTCAACTTCTGTCCTCTAGTGGCTGTGTGACAGAAGCACAAATTGTCAATGTCACTGAATTTAATTTCAAAAGTAGCATAATGTGCACATTAACATGATCATTTGTATTCTCATTTGCACAAAATGTACAATATTGTTCATATCTAGAAAAATTAATAGACTGATATGCAGTCATTACAACTGATTCTCACTTCCTCAACTTGGATGCACAGTCAAAATATCAATTAAAGTTATAAATTAAAAAGTAATTGATCATTTAAAGGTGCTACATACACCATGTCGATTTGTTTAACAGGCCTAATTCCTCAGTGCCTCGACTTTTTGTAATTTCCTTAATCTATCCACTCATCTAATGCTGTTTACAACATTAGAGCAGCATATCTCTCTGTGTGTTCTGCT
>NW_015747123.1:0-439 GCF_001515625.1 Sinocyclocheilus rhinocerous
ATGTCGGAGAAAACGCCTTTTGTGTCCCACGGCAAACAAAGTAAACATTACATGATAAGTAATGGTTAAACAAATGCAGAAATGTTATTTATTTTAAGGGTTTAAAGTGTAGACTTGTTTAACATTATGTATTCTTCAAAACGAGTTGGCAGAATAAATCACACAGAACAGAACCAGATGTTATCATTTCATATTAAGTAAATGAGTAAACTTCATATAATAATGCAATTGAAAACATAATGCGACTGGGATGACAACCTAAAGAAAGTTGTTCATACATAAATAATTCACATTTTAGGTGTCGTCAATATGTCAGTATTGTACGTTTAGATGTTGTAAATACACCAGTATTGTACATTTCAGTGTCTGTGAAAATATAAGTAAATGTACATCTTGTAGAACAGTGTTTCTCAACCCTGGTCCTGAGCGCCCCCCAACA
>NW_015747124.1:0-439 GCF_001515625.1 Sinocyclocheilus rhinocerous
CCGACTGTAAGCAATCTCCCTCCGCCACCACCCTCCCACTCTCAAGGCAACTTTGTCCTCTGCATCTCATTTGTTTGCTCCTCTTTCTTCCCCCTCTCTATTATTTTCTCTTCCCATAAGCTGCTTGTCAGATTCATCAGGAAGAAAGCGAGCATTGCATCTGTTCGTTCTTCGTTTTCCAGATATAGAACACTTGTTAAGCAAAATCGTGCTAAAATGGGTTCAGTTTGAGCCAGATGTGTGAACTTAGGCTAGATCTGACCCAAGCAAATCGCTGTAAAAGGAGAGCAGGAGGAGAGGGATGAGGGATGAGGGATGCAGTGCTCTCAGGCAGAAATAGAGAGATTGAAGAAACGATAAAAGACTGCTGGCCTGGGGAGCAGTCGTGTACTTCGGATAACCACACATCTCTGCGGCTCAGAATGTATATATATATATA
>NW_015747125.1:0-439 GCF_001515625.1 Sinocyclocheilus rhinocerous
TACAAGAGAAATATTGCAAATAATATTAAAACTTTAAATCAAATTAAAAGGAATAAAACAACAACAAAAACAAAACAAATAACTGAATGATAGGCATGTACAATTATTTTCTTGCAATGTGAAGTAGGAAAAGGATGAACATATTTACAGACTAGAACCAGTGTGTTTCTACGAGAAACAAACACCTCTACAATATTTACATGTACTTCTTTTTAACTTTTTTGTCATTTTCGTTTTTTTATGGTTACACTTCTGTGGATCAGTTTTTACTGAAAGACTGCAGTAAATCTACATATTTTACAGGTTTTCCTCTCAAAGGAACAGAATGCTGGCAAGGCCCTCTGACAAAGTGAGGAAAAAATAGGGGGAAAAACAATGTAATGTCATCTCAACATGTCAATTTATGGCAGAGCGGAGTAGAGAGAGAGAGAGAGAGAGA
>NW_015747126.1:0-439 GCF_001515625.1 Sinocyclocheilus rhinocerous
TGGAACAGTCTTTGTCATCGTTTGTAATTCTTTGTACAATAAATTATTAAAAGAATAAGAACCTGAGAAAGCTGTAGAAAGAACAAGCCGAGCTCAACATGCTCCAACATTGCTTAGTTCTGGTGAGTTGTGCTAAACTTCCATTCCTATTTCTTTAGACATTGTTTTTCCGTGGATATAAACGCACTCGTCTGAACGCAACTTGTTAAAACTTAGAATAATTATTGTCTGTAACAGCAAATTATCATTAATATTATTTAACTATTAATTAGGCTACATTATTAGTCACAGCCCTAGTGTGTGTGTACTGTGTGTATTTATTATGCACATATAAATACACACATATACACATTTATAACACGCTATATATACACACACTATAATCACCCACCTCCCCCTACCCCTCACACTGGACTCCATCTACACACCAGCACACTGA
>NW_015747127.1:0-439 GCF_001515625.1 Sinocyclocheilus rhinocerous
GCCTTCCATCAGCAACTCGTCCAGTCACTTGTTAAGTTTCTGCTAGGCTGAACATGTGTACATATGGAGATCAGTGTAAACAGAGAGGACTCAGCACATTACACTGTTTTCAAACCAGGTGACGGTGTGATGTGATACGTTTACAGGAAGTCATCTGTCTTTCCTCACTGAAAGTGAATTGCTGCTTGATGCCCCTAAGAAGATACATGCCATTGGAGTTCAGCCAAATTATAAGGAGCTTCTTTAAGGCTAATTTGTCAACTAGTCGTTCAAGCAACCCTGTCAATTATAGTCCATTGTAGTTGACTCCACAGAAATACAAACTACATGACCAATAAAATGGCCTATTGCTCAACGTTTGCTGCGAATGTGAATGTTCATAACAAAACTTCAGATCAACATGGACCAAAATGGTTAAGATGGTAAGAGTCAGCTCCAG
>NW_015747128.1:0-439 GCF_001515625.1 Sinocyclocheilus rhinocerous
CAAATATACTCATTGTTTCCAGAGCCATCAATAAAAAGCAATGATGAGATTCCTCAATACTGTCGTAATCTCTGCTTGGAGTTAAAACTACACAAAATGGTACCCAAAATTACAAAAGAATAGAAAATAAGCAAATAAAAAAATAAAAAGTCAAGAATTATTAAAGAGAAAACTATTGTACTCCATAATACAGTGCAGTAACTTGTGACTCCTTGTTTTATTTGCTTGTAGCGCACAAAGCGAACAATAGAGCATATTATGAGCTGATGGTGAGAAGGGTGGACATCTTTTATTCATATTTATTTGGTTCTAGAGACAGGAATGACTAAGCAGTGGGTGTACATGAGCGTCAGTGTGTTGTTAAGGAGGTATTCCACTGACCCATTTAACCCAGAGTAGGGATGTGCGGTATACCGGTACTGGAAAAATACCGGTATAT
>NW_015747129.1:0-439 GCF_001515625.1 Sinocyclocheilus rhinocerous
CAAATTAAAAAGCAGAGTGCAATTAAAAGAAATCACTGTGTAAATGTTAGCATGTGGAAGTTTTCCTTTTGCTCTTTTTTTTTAATGTAAGGAAAAGCCCCAAGGCAGAGTTATGCAGCTGCCAATTATTACTACATACATCTGGTTTTGATAAGACCCTATTACAATCAAAATCATAAAAAAGGTAATGTGGTCCTCTTGAACATTTAAATATAAGAAACACTATACATACAAAGTTCATCTGTTCATGCCCCCTCTCAGTTCCATGAATGAAAAAAAGGAAGGGATCACTTTAAAGTCTATAACTTAGAGTAATTTGCACTTGGTGGAGCCTGACCATGTTACGACCTATACTCTCTAAATGAACAAGAACTGTGAATATGATTATGTGTCTGCTTACCCTAGTGAAAAAAAAGTATACTTTATTGTATTTGTAATA
>NW_015747130.1:0-439 GCF_001515625.1 Sinocyclocheilus rhinocerous
TCACCTGTGGCTTGTTAATTTACTTATTAGTTCTTTGTTTGGTTTATTATTTATAGCCCTGCCTTTCCTTATTTGTCCTGTCTCCATCGTTTAAAGTGGTTGATTTCTCCTATTCTCCATTGAGGATTTATTAAAGACTCTGTTCGTTTGACTATCTGCCTCCTTCGTACTCCTTCAAGCTCCTTTCCCCAGCAACCCGTGTCCGAATGAATGAATGAATGAGGCATTTATACAGCACTTTACTATGTACTACTCTACACCCCAAGCGCTATACATTTATATGAAGGGGTCTGTACTCATTCACTACCAGCGTGCAGTACCCACTTGGATGGTGGAGAGGAGAGAGAGCAAATTCAGTGGATGGGGATTATTAGGAGGCCATGACTGAAAGGGCAAATGGAGGGAATTTGGCCAAGACACCAAGGTTAAACCACTGCTC
>NW_015747131.1:0-439 GCF_001515625.1 Sinocyclocheilus rhinocerous
CACTCATCATGGCATCCAAGGCCAAGAAACTTAAAGTAGAGGACAAACATAGTGTCAGTGGATATATTCACAACGTTTCTGTTGTGAAAATATCGCTTTTAAAGTAGAACAAGTATTTTAATGGCATAATTCAGGTTAGTCGGGAAGATTTTCATGACATTGCTGTCTTTAGTGTGGAGAAACGCAGTTTGTTTCTGTGGGCGCAAAAATGCAGGAGTGCAGTTAGATTACCACACAACCAATTTTATTGAATGTTGTTAAATTTTGTATGCGTTTATTTTGTTTTATTTATTTTTTAATAATCTTTGTTGTATTCTCATTTTGTTAGGTCATTCTGGTCAAGGTGTGGATATACAGGCAGATCTGGCTGTGGTCAGTGACGTGACCTTACCTTTCCTTAAGCCCAAAACACACTGCACGATTTTAGCAATCCTATAAG
>NW_015747132.1:0-439 GCF_001515625.1 Sinocyclocheilus rhinocerous
CACCCAAAAAACTTTAATTTTGATTTCATGGGGACTTTAAATGCAACCTTCACGAGCTCTGTTAGCGGAAAAGAAGACCCAAAAGTGAAGATGCTGTCCCCCGGTTTCAAAGACAAGGCTTAAGCCTAAATAATTCATTAAATTCATAGGAAAAGGGTTATTATTAACTTAAACTATTAAAACATTTAAGTTAATTGAAATAAAGCTGAAATTAAATAAAATATAACCTTAGTTGAAAAATGTAAACTTAATGAAAATTAGAAATGTTGCCTTAATAGCCTGAAATAAGTTTAAGTTGAAGCACTAAAATTATTAACTCGAAAAAAAAAAACTTAAACTAAACAAAAACTGAAATATGAATTATGTGAATATAAATAATTTAATATCAAATAAACATAAATAGCATTAGGCCCATTAAAATAATAATAAAATTACAAAA
>NW_015747133.1:0-437 GCF_001515625.1 Sinocyclocheilus rhinocerous
TATTATTATTATTATTATTATTATTATTATTATTAATAGAAATTGACTTTTTTCAAGATTCTGCATTTATCAAGAGCAACATTTATTTAAAATAGAAATATTTTAGAAATATGTTATTTATTATTAATTTAATGTGTCCTTGTTGAATAAAATATATAATATACTGGATTGATAATGAAAATGAATTATCAATAAAATTGTATGTATGTGTGTATGTATGTATGCGTATATACATACCGTTTATGCTGTCCCAAATTAGGAAATTTAAATTTCTGAAATCTGAGAATTGATTTCTCATTTCAGCTGTAATTCTGTGAATGTGATTTTAGAGTTTGATTTTTTTGACGATTTTGATATTTAATTCCAATTATGTTTGGAAAATGAAGGAAGTTTATATATATATATATATATACACACAGTGGGTACGGAAAGTATTC
>NW_015747134.1:0-439 GCF_001515625.1 Sinocyclocheilus rhinocerous
CATGCTCTATCATTGAAGGGTCGATTAAACTTCAGCCTGTCGCCTTCTCGAAAGGAGAGCTTGTGGGCCACACAAGCAGAAGATCGGACACCGACCTCAAGGCCTAACGTTAGTTAACGTTTGCGATAACTTATTCATCTTCTGCGTTTTTCTGTCAGTCCTGGACGCCTGAGATTTGAAATAATGCGTAATAAAGCCTAATGCGCTTCTCTGACTTTGAAACGCATTAAAATGCATCTAAAAAAAATATATATTTAGACAACATGGCGTGAAGGGAATTACATTTTAAAGGTGCTTAAGTTGACTCTTTTGGCAGTAGACCTTGTATTTAGGCTATTTAATTAGCCTATATATAACAGCAGTGATAAAGAGCTTTCAACAAGTATCTTGAGTTGAAGATCCTCCATTTTGAGAGACCCAATGAGACACGAGCAAAGCG
>NW_015747135.1:0-439 GCF_001515625.1 Sinocyclocheilus rhinocerous
CCCCACACTGGAATTTTCCCATGTAACTTGAATAACTGTTTCAAATCGTCATTGTCTAGGAGTAGTGGGATAGGCCTGAAAAGATGATAACAGAGACATTTGGCCGTCCTCCTTCCTGGCTGCAACATGACAAACTGGTTTGTTCAGTTACAATGAGCATGTATCGGTTTCCCCTCTATGAAACCTGCCACCCCACGTCTGTAAAACAGGCTCTCCTCCCTCACTGCAGGCCAGACTTCCAAACAACAGCACATGTCATTCCACCAGTGTGATATTTGGAGTGAATAATATCATGCCTAGGTGGGTAGGAGAGAATGTAAGGGCAGAGAGCAGCTCAGATTTACTGTACCTTCATAACAGTCACGAACAGAGTCGAAATACACATAATACTGGTCATTACTGATGAACAGCAGGCTGAGCCAGGAGTCGAAAGCATAGA
>NW_015747136.1:0-439 GCF_001515625.1 Sinocyclocheilus rhinocerous
AGCAGAGAAGAGACAGCTTTTGTACTCGCTATCACGCTTTAATGTCACTTTGGAAGAGTCTGAAATGGTGTTAAAACGTGCGGATGTGTGTGGGAAGAAAAACATGTCCCTATTATTAGGATTTTAAAAGTTTTTGTCTTGACTGTGGTTAGTCGGCATGTCACCACAATGTGATTTTATCTTTCTAGCAAAATAGAAAAAAAAATGTCGCCTTAAAGGGATTTTTCAACCAAAAGAAAGTAAATTTTGCCATCATTTACTCATTTACTTAATAAATAATTTAAAAAATAATAATTTTGAGGAAGCTATTTTGAAGAATGTTGGAAACCAAACAGTTGCCAGTAGCTATTGTCTTCCAAAGTAAATTTCCCCTACTATGAATGTCAATGGCAATCAGCAACTTTTTGGTTTCCAACATTCTTCAAAATATCTTCTTTTG
>NW_015747137.1:0-439 GCF_001515625.1 Sinocyclocheilus rhinocerous
CCATCGATACGATGAGTCCAGCGAACGCCAGTGAAGACGTAATCCATGTATCATCCCTGGCCCGGTAGACAGCAAACCAGCAGTGGATCTCAGCCGAACTGCAGCTCCAGCACGCTTTCCTCTTTTTCTCCGACGCTTCTTTTTCCACGGCAAGTCTGTAACATGCCAGTACTGATGTGAAGGGAAGTAGGAATAGGTAGGTGGCGGAGAGGGACGAAACACACAAGTGTCAGTCCTAGCTGTTTCAAAAGCCACTCGAATGTCCATAAGTGTTTGGCGATCATACACCAATGCCATTTTACAGCCAGTGATAAAAATAGACGTAGATAAAAACATAAATACTAAGAACAGCAGAGACAGAGACGGGGAGAGCAGCAGACGGCGTGCCAAACACAGAGGCGCCATCCATAATATTGCTCATGTGTCATGAGGTTATAAA
>NW_015747138.1:0-439 GCF_001515625.1 Sinocyclocheilus rhinocerous
CCATTACATTACCTACAACATTACAACTCATAACTAAAAAGCATTATATTTACATGATTCTCTGAGGCATTCAAAGAATACCATGGTATTACTATGCCACGTGTACAAGAAATTCCTTAAAAGCATCATTTAAGTATTTAAACACACCGTATGTGTAAGTATTGTTTGAAAAACTGATGACACAGTATGTTGACCGTGCTAACATTCTTTTAGTGGGCAACCACAACAGCAGCTCAGAAGTAAACATGTATTTTGGGGTTTAAGGGTTGTGCGTAGTTGTGAATGTGTGAGAGAGTCAATATCTGCTTGTGTGGTGTGACATTTATGTTTCTGTTGGTTTTGCTGTGCTGGTTTGAATCTTTTTGGCCTGCGTTTGTGATAGCGCTCTGGCTAATGCAGGACCACCCTGAGCTAGAGAGAGAAAAGGTGGAATAATGAA
>NW_015747139.1:0-439 GCF_001515625.1 Sinocyclocheilus rhinocerous
CCCCCCCCCCCTGTTGATTTATTAGAATAATCATTTTTTATTATTATTATTATTATTTTTAATACATGACTGTTGAATCTCAAAAAAATCTTCTTAAGAAAAAAACAAAACAATTTCTTAGGATGAATTCAAAGTTCGTAAGAATATTTAATTCTTGAAAAATTCTTATTTCATATTCAAATGAACATTTTCTCAAGAACATCTTACTTTTCTTAAGAAGAAAATGACAAGCTTTGCTATTATCTGATTGTATGGATGGTCTTTGCACTGAACTCAAACGTTTTTTTTTTGCGCTACTTGCATATTACTGTATAATAACTACAATAGTTTTTTCTGTGTATGGCCGCTCCCATATTTGCTAAAATTTAAAACAAGGTAACTATTTTTTTTTTACATTAATTTTATTATTATTATTTTTGAATAATTCTAACCGACTTTC
>NW_015747140.1:0-439 GCF_001515625.1 Sinocyclocheilus rhinocerous
TCCTCTTTTTCATCTTTTAAATGTTCCTTTCTAAAATAACCTACCACTTATATACATTCAGAAAGTCTTCCAGTTTTGTGGGCATTCACACAGAGACCAGTCACTGATCAGGTGACTGTAATTACACAGAATTACACAGGCCACACATCATTTGACTACTAATTTTAATTTTAAGCAGTGTTTTCTCAACATTTTAACATTGCATCAACTACTGACGAACATATTCATTTTTATTAGAATTTTCACTCAGTAGGTTATTTAACCATGTATTACTATGTCTTTGAAAGGCTTTTGTCTTTCAAACACATTCAAATGCACAAATTCATGTTATTTCTTATTTACATGCAATGCAGGCATTACCAAACATTTTTTGTCAGCCGAATCTCTTTCACCTAATATATTTATTTGAATCCTGTATATATATATATATATATATATA
>NW_015747141.1:0-439 GCF_001515625.1 Sinocyclocheilus rhinocerous
TTGATTTTTGGGTGCAATATGACCTGGACATTTTCTTGACATCTCAAGTTACTGAATTTTCATTTGTTGTCATTTTCCAGTGACATTTCCAGAAACATGCGTGTTTTGTGACACCGTTAATGTGTGTGCTTGCTCTGTAGTCTCTCTGCTGTCAGATGTTAGTTACCTGGAGTTAGTGCATCAGCTCTCGCTCTGAGCTCATGCCGTACAGAGGCTTGAAATGAATGTCAGTGTCTCTTTTTCTGTGTCCCTCTGAAGTGGAGGGTAACTGAGGGAAAGGACGCTCTGTAAAGGGCTGTGTGTTGCAGTGAGGTAGGCCAAACACCTCTCCATAGAGAACTAACAGAACCGAGCAGGACGTCCGCTCAAAGCCGCGTAATCGATCTCTAACCAGTCCTCTCTACTTACCCACGTGTGTTGACTAGTCCTCCAACTCTGT
>NW_015747142.1:0-439 GCF_001515625.1 Sinocyclocheilus rhinocerous
CCCCTCCTTTTTTCTCCACAAAAAACATACCAGCCGATGCAGGGGATGTTGAAGGTCTGATGTACCCTTGTTGTAAAGCCTCCTGTACATATTCTTGATTGGCTTTTTGTTCACTTAAAGAAAGCGTATAGACTCGGCTGTATGGGGGAATGGTTCCAGGAAACAGTTCTATGGCACAATCATATGAGCGATGTGGAGGCATGCCACAAAGCTTTTTTTCTTACTAAATACCTCACTCAGGTCTTGGTATTCCATGGGAATAATTACTGCTGGATGATTATCAGGACTCTCAATGGTGGTAGTACCAATAGTTAGCTCTGGAAGTTGAAGACAGTGCTGATAAAAAAAAAGGAGGACCAGCGGGTGAGTTGTTTGTCTGACCAGGACAACTGAGGATTGTGAATTTCCATCCAAGGAAGACCCAGAATTAGGGGATGTT
>NW_015747143.1:0-439 GCF_001515625.1 Sinocyclocheilus rhinocerous
GGGGCTTTCGTTTAGTCCTTTTTGTTTTTCCCTTTTTCCCCTTTCTTTCTCCTCTCAAGCCTCTTGCATTTGCACAGAGTGTGGGAAAAGTTAATTGACATGCATGCTGGCTAACCCTCCGGTCATGTTGTGACATGTGCACGGGCGCCCCGGCACAGTGGTCAGTGCGCCGGTAACCTGAGACCCTCGTAAAGCTGTCAGGAAGCACGTCTGAAGGGTATCGGCGGGTTTTCTTGAGTTGCGCCGCTCGTCTCTGGATCCAGCTGTAACCTTGGTATAAACAGGAAATGAATGCATGGCCCGCCACAACATTGTAAATCTGTTGAGATGGTGGCACGCTCGAAGTTAAGGTGGGCAAAAGCAGGCTGACCGTTTCGAGATGAGCGTGTCACAGGCTTTCCTCTAACATTTGGTTTCAATCTCTATACTCTCTGCACCA
>NW_015747144.1:0-439 GCF_001515625.1 Sinocyclocheilus rhinocerous
CCTATAAAATGTCATACATACATAGTTTTCCATCTTTTCTGTTTGATAATACAGGTTTCCCTGTTTTTACAGACCGATGTCCTTTGAAATTGATATAGCGTCTGTTCAACGAATAGTCAGCTAATAGTTCACTTTCAACAACAAGACACTCAAGACAGTGGAGATGACAGATGATGCACAAAGAAGAAGTCACTCTTATGATCTGAAGTGCAACACTTACATCAACTCTGTTGTGAAGAAGACACTGGAAGAGACAGTTATTCCTATGGCCCCTGCCCTTATGTTCTGCAATTTTATGGAGTTTTGGGGGCACAAGGCTCTGATCTGTGTTGGACATCATTCTTAAATATCTCTGTTGTGCAATACAAATGTCAACTTCATTTGAAACTTGTATGTGTCAAATGCATCTACATCTTTTGTATCACTGATCAATAAAAGT
>NW_015747145.1:0-439 GCF_001515625.1 Sinocyclocheilus rhinocerous
CATGTAATTATGCATAATTTATTGTTATTATAATAGTAAGTACAAATATAACAAAATCAATATAAAGTGTTACCAAATACACTTTTAAGAGCTGAAGTACACTACAAGTTCACATTAAATTCAGTTGAGCACACTTCTTCACTTCAACAGATCGCATAGGTGAACCAGCTCAGTATATGTATACATCATATGTATAAAGCCTTTGTTGTGCCACAAACTTGCACTATGTACATTAGTTCTGCACTGACCAGGTCTAGAAGAGCGTCTGTGAAACCCACCTCCCACATGACAGCAGCAGCAGCATTTAGTGAGAATCCAGCCGCAGCAGGAGTGCACACCCTTATCACTCCTCATGACCGTTCAGAGATGCATGTCTCAACACAGAGAGATGTTGCTGGAGGACTGCACCCGCGCCAATGAGTAATTACTCTCATTCAGC
>NW_015747146.1:0-439 GCF_001515625.1 Sinocyclocheilus rhinocerous
CGTGCATATTATACGCAATTTTTTGGCGTGTACATATAATACACACCTACCCCACACCCCCTAATCCTAACCATTGTGGATCATGCACGCCAAAGTCAATTTCTGCGTATAAATAGCACACCAAATAGAAACAGATACGTGTGGTATTGATACGCACTTTCATGAAATTGGGTAGAATAATCAGGTGTCTAGATAAATTGTCCTATGAATGAGCAACAATAATTGGCAGATTAGAATTTAATTGAAATTAAATTACTTTGCGCACCGAAAAGAGTGATTACACAAGAACCCTTCAGCCACCATTGGATACCTTCATTTTGGGTGGACCTTACATGGTTAATAAAATAAGTCTCAATATATTGTTCAGTTCAGTTTACTGACTCAATGATCTAGACCAGGGGTGTCCATTCCTGCTCCTGGAGGGCCGGTGTCCTGCAGA
>NW_015747147.1:0-439 GCF_001515625.1 Sinocyclocheilus rhinocerous
AACACCATCGCAACATTCTAGCAAAGCCATAGCAACCAGTCAGAACACCTTGCAACATTGTTGCTCTCTGTGTTGTCTATAACAGCCTCTTTCATCTTTCTTTCTTTCTGAGCTGCCTCACTGTTCGGTTAATGTTCAAAGAACACGAGAGATCAATAACTAATCAATTCAAATGTGCAGAACATTCCCTGAGCAGCAGCTAACTCTCATCTCTAAAAATAAAGGAAAGAGGATCAAAGCTCCTATAAGCTTCTTTTAAACTAGTCATTGATTTTTGCAATTTATTATTTATATTTGCTCTATTATTTTAATAATTTGCTATTTTTGTTTGATTGCAAAAGTTACTTTTCTTCCTCAATACTTTATTTTCCTTTGCAATACTTCATTGTTTTGCAAACGTATGTGGCATGCATTTGATTCCATAGCAAGGTAAATTAGA
>NW_015747148.1:0-439 GCF_001515625.1 Sinocyclocheilus rhinocerous
CCTCTTTAAGCACTGGGGATTTCTCTCTGGGATTTCAGTTAATGGTACAGCACTTTCCTTCAGCACTTTGTCATGCCCCACCAGACTTGTGAATCCTGGCTATGTAGGTCTGCTGCCAGACTCTGGCTTGCATAAGAACTGAGTTTGTGCCAAGGTTCTCATTAGATGAGTTTGATTAGGGATTAAAATCTCAGTGGTGGTTCATAACTTTTTAAAGACTTCAAATGTTCTATGCCATTTCCCAAGCCATTTACTATACATGTTTCTGTAAGTAACCTGATCAGGATCTCTTGACCTGGTTCAAAGGAGCTAGATCTTAAGTTATGACAGCACGTTAGCGCAGCTATTGATTCAATGTGAGAAACATACATACTGTAGGCATTACCTTGTTTTAAGAAGTTATGGAAATTTGGGGGTGGGGAAAAATGACATAACCTAA
>NW_015747149.1:0-439 GCF_001515625.1 Sinocyclocheilus rhinocerous
TTTATGGGGTGGGGGGAGTTGTATTGTGCTGCTGATTCAAGTCATTCCAGTGATGCAGTATTGCGTCACACAGCAGGTGACAAGTCTCCTGATAACACAGTTTAACCTGCTGCCACACAAACAACAACAGCAAGTCATTCTGTATCAAGCTCATGTAATCCTCACTCATTCTGACATGAACTTTAGGCATCAGTGAATCTTTTCTTTCTCATCCAGTTCAGAAGTTCAGCTCAAGTTATCTGTATGGGAATGTGTGTTTCCCTTTTCAAGGGTTTCTCATTTAAAGGGCTTTCAAAGAAGAAAGAGAAAACAGAGTCGGAGAGAGTGTCGACCCCTGTGGTGCCCCGTAAGCATACTATAGCTGGACACATTGTCATGGCTTCACGTTATCACATCCAGCAAACTGACTGTGGCCTTTGTCTGAAAGTGAAACATGAGA
>NW_015747150.1:0-439 GCF_001515625.1 Sinocyclocheilus rhinocerous
CTGTCGATGGACCAATCAGAGGGCGCAAAACAAAAGCGTCTATTGGTCGATTTCAGTTCAGAGCCCGCCTCCATCAAGCGCCTTTCACGTGATCACTGCCCTTTCACACACAAACTACCGTCATGGGTTACATACAGATATAATAAAATTAAAAATGACAAACTTTGCCAGAAACAACTAAACTATATTATTTTATGCATAATACACTGGAAAAAATACTTTTAAAAACCCAATTTCACTCAGAAATTGCTAGTAATTTTTTACAAATATTTACAAAGAAAGGCATTTAATTAAACATGAAATTCTGTAAAAAGTAGAAAGCATATTCTTGTAAAACATACTTTAATAGACTTTGTTTTATTTACAACTTGTTATAACAGGCCACTGCACTCTTGACAGAGGCTCTTTGAACAGTGTGTGCTCGGTGTAAACAGGCAGA
>NW_015747151.1:0-439 GCF_001515625.1 Sinocyclocheilus rhinocerous
CAACAACTGTCTCATAAATGTTGTTTCTTTTGCTCAAAAAGCTTATTTTGCAGGCTAGACCAACCAGTGCGCATGCACAGTCCTGAGCGCATGTCTCTGAATGCTGACTGTTTCTATAGCAACCGGAGCATCTGGCAGCTGCAGTGACTTTAACGATTAGAGATTGGCTCTTTTACTCAGAAGGCGGGGCTTCGTTCGACAGAGCAGCCATATTGAGTGTTCAGCATACTGGACATTCGCTTAGAAGCCAAATATACAACAGCAAAACAACAACAACGTTTTATTCTAAGAGTCAGAGAAAATGGTCAAAACAAAATTATGAAGGTTTTTTGGCTACATTATAAATGTTGTGTGAAGCCCTTCCCGTGTGAAGACCAACAAATATAAAGCCCAGCGACTCTACCTGCGCGACTCCACCGAGCAAGGACACCGACAAGGC
>NW_015747152.1:0-439 GCF_001515625.1 Sinocyclocheilus rhinocerous
ATAATGATCTTTAAAATAGCATCATATGACCCCTTTAATATTCTCCATAACTGATTTTTAACAATAACTTTTTTCTAGATTGTCCATGATCCTTGCAGTTCTTCCAACTTCTGGAAACATCTGGAAACGCAGCAGCAACCATCCACTCCTATACAGCTTTGTGAATAATGTAATTGAGTCAATCTCTCTACACTCTCAAACGATTTATATATTTATTTATATGTGGATATATTTGAATACATTTACAATATATTGTATTTTGTCCTTTGGAAACAATATCAACAAAACATATTAATAGAAAAATCTAAATATTCAATGCAATATTATAAGAAAAGGAGTCGCAATACGGGTCATAAGACTTTATGATGTTTTTAAAAGAAGTCTCTTATGCTTGCCAAGCCTGCATTTATTTGATCAAAAATACAGTAATATTGTGAAA
>NW_015747153.1:0-439 GCF_001515625.1 Sinocyclocheilus rhinocerous
CGGGAAACTGCGAGTACTACTGGCAGGCCATCCTCCTCATGACCTCCGGGGGCAGCGTGCTGATCTGCGGGATGGTGCTGAGCGGACTTTACTTCGCTGGCTTCTCCATGATGGCCACCAATATCCTGGGACCCGCCCTGCTGTCTGTGGGGCTGATGGTGCTGGTGGTGGGGCTGGTTTTGATGCCCATCACACGACAAATGAGGCATCAGAGTGCAACAAAACACCTCTGCAGTTACTACAAGCCTCACATAAACCTATGAGGAGAACGTAAGGCAAGAGACTACAGATGATTTTGAGCTATTTTTTTCTTTCAGACCAGGGTTATTAAAACTTTTTTGTTACTTGAAATAAAGCTAAAATAAAACGATGAAAACTTGAAGCACTAAGATTACTAACTGGAACTAAATAATATATATATATTATATATATATTTATA
>NW_015747154.1:0-439 GCF_001515625.1 Sinocyclocheilus rhinocerous
CGAGGTGAGAAAGTATGTGACACACTGCAAACGATGCGTCCTCAGCAAGACGCCCGAGCCAGATGCCAGGGCACCTTTGGAATCAGTCAAAACTAGTGAACCATTGGAACTAGTGTGTATTGATTTTTGGTCTGCTGAGGGGAGAAACGGAGACAACGTGGATGTACTCGTTCTCACAGACCATTTTACCAAATTGGCACATGCGTTCCCTTGTCCTAATCAGACAGCAAAAGTTGTGGCTCAAAAACTCTGGAACCAATTCTTCTGTGTGTATGGATTTCCTCGCAGGATCCACTCTGACCAAGGAGCGAATTTTGAGAGTAGACTTATATCTGAGCTGCTGGAAGTATCAGGAGTAAGGAAATCTCACACCACCCCCTACCACCCTATGGGAAATGGCCAAACAGAAAGGTTCAACAGAACTCTTGGCAACATGATT
>NW_015747155.1:0-439 GCF_001515625.1 Sinocyclocheilus rhinocerous
TACTTTCTGATTTCCAGAGGAGCCTTTTCTGTGGTGAGAAGATGTATGAAAATCTCTACTGGTCAGGAATATGCTGCCAAAATCATCAACACCAAAAAGCTGTCTGCCAGAGGTGAGTTCACTCTGTTGAGAATATCATATGGTGAACATAAGGCAACTGGTTCAGCTGAGTTTGGTGTTGAACTCTTACATATGTAGCTTTAACTTAATATGTTAGGCCTGTTACATGTTGAAATGTTCAGTACTGTTTCATTAAGGGTGTTATTGTGGTTGTACTGTAACCACAGTTAGGTCATTGCTTTTGGTTACATGTACAAAACCACAGCTGTTCTTGGCCACGTAGCGTTAATTAAGTAGTTACTAGAGCAAGCATTACTATTCAGGGATCAACGCCAAGGATTTTTTCTACTGGCCCAGTCGGGCCAGTGGTTCAAATTTT
>NW_015747156.1:0-439 GCF_001515625.1 Sinocyclocheilus rhinocerous
TAAAAAATGACCAAAGAGTTGATATTTTTCCTATTTAAAACTTGACTCAGTACTCACTTGACTTAACTCATTCAACAATACTGAATGACCGTCCAATCATTCCATCTTCAGATGATCTAGAAGACCTCAAAGCATTGACACCCAATCACATCTTACAGCTCAAAGCAAAACTAGTTTTACCATCTGGTCTGTTTAAGAAAGAAGACTTGTATATTCGAAGACGCTGGAGACAAGTTCCAATACTTAGCTGAATTGTTTTGGAAAAGGTGGGTGAAAGAATACCTCCCTTTAATGCAACAATGCCAGAAGTGGAATAAACCATGCCGAAACTTCAGCATCGGAGATCTTGTGCTTGTGGTTTATGAAGCGGCACCTACAAATTCTTGGCCCCTGGGATGCATTACAGAAACGTTGGCTGATTCTAAAGGATTTGTTCATC
>NW_015747157.1:0-439 GCF_001515625.1 Sinocyclocheilus rhinocerous
TATATATATATATACTTTTTAACCGCAAATGCATTTTTCTAGAACACAGTTAAACACTTACATGAATAGAGATGTCAAAATCCCCGTCAGTGAGTCTATCATAGTCTGTTATGGAAAGAAGAAGGTTGATTTGACAAATGAGCTTTTAATTGAGAATTTAAATGCCCTTAAATCACCATTATTACCAGTCATAATGAAGTCTTAATAAGACTCTCTAGCACTTTGCCATTATCTTATTGTTTCCTGGAGCCTCAGTGATGCAATAGAGATGTCTGAAAGTGTAACATGTTGCTTTGGTTTGCTTTCATTTGTTGTCCATCAGAGGTCAGTGTGGAGAGGAATTGCTGATGTGTTTAATTGCATTGAAGAAAAATATTGTTCCTCAGCTGATGTGTGACCAGAGGCGGACAATCCAGGGGTCAGAAAGTAAAAGTCCTGC
>NW_015747158.1:0-439 GCF_001515625.1 Sinocyclocheilus rhinocerous
GTATAAAATCATGTAATTTGGTGTCAGATGTTGTAATCTAACCAAACTTGGCTTCATCAGATCCACCAGTATCCGTTCCCACCTTTAAACTCAGTTTGAATAGTCCCAAGCTCAAGGCATCATAATTGGATGTTAACTTTCAGGCTGGCAGTGTGAACAAACAGCAATCGTGAGATGAAATTCAAAAGATGAGGCCTGAGATTTTCATTTTAATAAAAGCCACACAGACTGTTTTCTAGGTTATCATCAGAACCCCGGATATTATGCCGTTGTTCCTGGTTCCAACCGCTCCAGCAATCCATTGTCCAGCCCATTACTCCTATTTACCACTTTTATTGAATAGATTGTGATCACATCTTATTTAGAAATGCATTTACGGTTTGCTCATTTACCTTGTTTGTGTTGCATAACATGCACAGCAAAGTAGCTTTTAATGGAA
>NW_015747159.1:0-439 GCF_001515625.1 Sinocyclocheilus rhinocerous
GGGCTAAATCGGGCTAAAAATCCTGTAGTGTGAGCCAGGCTTAATACATTTTGTATTGGCATCACATAACCGGCTACTTATGTATGGCTTTTCTGGCATAGTAAACTTGCTTGGTAGCTCACTGCACTGCACTCACAATGAAAAATGATCAGGTACGAGTCCCGTGAAACACGAGTAACAATAAAACAACTCAGATACAAGCTAAAACACTATTGTTGCTTCAGAAAATGCATTTTTTAGCTCATGTTTTCTTTTGTTAACAGCATTGGTTATGCTTAGGCTAGGGTTTAATGAGGTGGGACATCATTTCCTAATGTAATAGTGTATTAAACATTTAGCAGCACTCACCGGACATTTCATTTTCAAACTGCCGCGATACGTACAACAACCAATGGAATAAAACATTGCTAGATTCATGTTTAGTGAATGTTCAATTTAA
>NW_015747160.1:0-439 GCF_001515625.1 Sinocyclocheilus rhinocerous
TCTAGAAACTGGGAAACTGCATGTTCCTCTGCAAACATAAGCTTTAATGCATCACCGGGTGTTAGAGCTCAAATATTTCCATGATTTTCAGGGTAGGATTGTTCCCTGGCGTGGAAGGACAGGCATTAGTATTCAAAAAGGGTTTGTGCACATTTCACAGAATGCTCTTTGAGAGCCAAGTTGGTTAGTATGAGATCAGTTATCCAAACCACTCCTGCCAATTTTTTCCGCAACTTTGCCTCCAGTTACAATTTGCTAATGTTCCGCTGCAACATTCCCAACACAAACATCTTACCTTCTACAAGGTCCTGAAATAAGTCATGTCTAAAAGGTAAAACTCATTGTGAAACTCTTGATATTCGCATTTGCTGCAACAAAACTTAAGGTCAGAGTTAGGGTTGCTGCAGGTCTCCACATAAAAACAATATAATAAGAATTT
>NW_015747161.1:0-439 GCF_001515625.1 Sinocyclocheilus rhinocerous
TCTCTCATTTTTGCGAGTTTATATCTTGATATTCTTTTTTGTTTAACAGGATAAAAAAAAGGTAAAGGCAACTTTTGGTCACACGATTCTGACTTTTTTCTTGCGAGTTTATATCTCATAATTTGACTTTTCGCCTCAGAATTCTGAGTTTACATTTTGCAATTTTTTCTGACACAAAACACTGCTAATGCTACTTTATCTTGCAATTTATAATTCTGAGTTTACATGTTTCTCTTTTTTTGTTTGTTTATTTCACAGAAAAAGATAACTGAAAACGTTTTGTTTTGTTTTTTCCCTCGCAAGTCCATCTCAACATTTGGACTTTTTTCCTCCGAATTCTGAGTTTACATTCCACAATTTTTTGTTCATGGAATAAAATTTTTTTATAAAGTATTTGCAACTTTTTATCTCACCATTTGCGCTTTTTTTTCCTAAGAAT
>NW_015747162.1:0-438 GCF_001515625.1 Sinocyclocheilus rhinocerous
TCGGCATCGGCCTTGAAAAACACATATCGGTCGACCCCTAGTTCATATATATATATATATATATATATATATAATGACCTCTATCACTATCGTTGCTAATATATTGGCATACCTACTGCTAACTGTTTTAAAGCGTGTATTTGAGTGCATATTCATAAGTGAGTGGCTGCAATCTCTACAATGTTAATACTTTGACACCAGCTGAATTCTGCCTCTTTAGATCACCATTAGTGGTGTGTCCCTCAGGGAACTTCAATCAGTCCTGTAGTTTTTTCCTCTCTCACTCAGGTTTCACAGCTGAATGTTTTTAATCCTTTCAAACAGGGCAGAAATTGCACTCAATGCCTCTCTGTCTCTCTGAATGTGTGACACAGGGGACAGAATGCTGCCCTTCACTGAGATCTCTGGAAACATAAGCCCTCCAACAGCCCACCAGAA
>NW_015747163.1:0-439 GCF_001515625.1 Sinocyclocheilus rhinocerous
AAAAAAAAATAATAATAATAATTGCATATAAAATAATAAAGTATACATTAATCAGATTTTGCACACATTTGGGACAGAATGCATTTTTGCTTTGAAAAACAATGGGTAAGTAGGTCAGTGGAAATGAAAAAAAACAACTTTCTTTTTTATAACAGAAATCCATTTCACAGAATTCCACAATTTTGCCTTCAAAAATAAAAGCAGAAATTGTTATAAGAGTCCATAAATTGTAAATAAAACTGGAATAGCTGGTCGCTAAACACTACATAATGGTGTGTGGTCTTGTTGCTTTATAATGAGTCCATGCACGCATATGAGGCAGTGTGTGCGTCAACCCACCATTTTCTATGCATCAGCAGAGTGGAAGGAGTGCAATGTAAGGAGCCTTGCTCTTTCCTTCCTCGTCTTATCTATCGCTCCCTCTCTCCTCCTTCCAGTC
>NW_015747164.1:0-439 GCF_001515625.1 Sinocyclocheilus rhinocerous
TTATTTGTGTAGGTGCCATTTGAAAGTACAGACAACCAGGGAATAGTGTACACGTGGGTGGGCCGAGCAGCAGACCCAGATGAAGCTAAACTGGCAGAGGACATCATGAACACCATGTTTGATGACACCTACAGCAAGCAGGTTCATACCGCGTTTATGAAAATCAAAACATGCACATTATATCTCAACTTTTTTTTTTTTTTACAATTGGTTTTCTTTTTCCCTTTTCTTCAGGTGATAAATGAAGGAGAAGAGCCAGAAAATTTCTTCTGGGTTGGCATCGGCTCACAGAAGTCATACGATGAAGATGCAGAGTACATGAAATACGCTAGACTGTTTAGGTGAGCATTTCATTTCAGGTTAATTTATTTAAAGTCCCCCTGTAGTGAAAGTCCAAGTTTTTTTTATGTTGTTTATTTGTCTATGTGGTGTTTTTAAT
>NW_015747165.1:0-439 GCF_001515625.1 Sinocyclocheilus rhinocerous
GAGGATTATAAAACAGAAATCTCAATTGACACTCCCCCCTGGGTTGCTATTGAAAAAAATGGAGTTGAAAACAGTTCACTCCCAGCACTTCTCTTTTCAACTTCTGTATTGCCTGCATCTGTTAAGGTGGATAATTTTAAAGGTGGATGCAGATTACCTGACACTGCTATTTTTGACCCTATATCGCAATCACACATTTCCCCCTTCTCTCTCAGATACAACATTCAACATGTGGAGGCTGAGTGGTATAGTTACCTTGGAGGATTTATAAATTAACACACATTTTGCTTCTTTTTCTCAATTAAAGGAGAAGTTTTCTCTTCCCACAACACACTTTTTTCGACACTTACAGATTAGAAATTATATACGTCATGCAGTGCCTAGTTTTGAGTCCCTGCCGGAGGAAAGAAGGATTTATAGACTATTGTTGGGCTCACCT
>NW_015747166.1:0-439 GCF_001515625.1 Sinocyclocheilus rhinocerous
TTTTATTTCTTTTATTTAATAAATTCATTATTATTATTTTTTTAATGATTGAATTCTTTTCACTTCCATTTTAGACCCGGTTAAAGAGAATGAAGATGGTGAACAACTGAGTGAAGCAGAGGAAAAACATCATGTCAAAAGTGGAGAAAGTAATTTTTTGCTGAAAAGACGAGCCAAAAAATCTTGCACCTGCTCTCAGTGTGGAGGGAGTTTCTCATGCAAACAAAGTCTTAAGATTCACATGAGAGTTCATAGTGGAGAGAAGCCGCACACGTGTGATCAATGTGGGACGAGTTTTGCACGAAAAGAAACCCTTATTTCTCACATGAAAATCCACACTGGAGAGAAACCACACACATGCGATCAATGCGGGAGGAGGTTTGCACAGGCAAGAACTTTTAGATTACATCTGCGTTCTCATTCTGGAGAAAGACCATAT
>NW_015747167.1:0-439 GCF_001515625.1 Sinocyclocheilus rhinocerous
TTTTTTTATTTTTATTTATTTATTTTTTGCTACTGGAATTAGGCAATCAATCTGTACCAAGGTAAAGTACCACAGTATTACAATCACTGTACCACATATACTGTCACAGCAGGCTTTTTGAAAGTTAATTTGAACAACTTTATATACTTAAGGTTGTTACATATCTTTGCTTTTGTAATAAAATTATAGCACATCACTATTAGCCTATTTATAATATTCATTTAGCATACCCCTAAAAGTCATTTCTTGGTAAGAAACAGGTTAGTTTAATAAATACCATGTCGTTTCTAAAATAACTTCGGAGCATAAAATGGTCAAAAACAACTGAAATATGTTTATTTATTTTGTCATTTGTGATTTAGTTGATGCGTTTGCTGTTCCTCCAAATTACTGTTAACAATCCAAACAGTAATGCTACATAAAACTAGAACATGGCAAA
>NW_015747168.1:0-439 GCF_001515625.1 Sinocyclocheilus rhinocerous
TAATGATCTTTAAAAAAGCATCATATGACCCCTTTAAGTACGTTTTTTTTCTGCTGGAAGTTTAGATATCTGCTTGCATTTTCACGTTTATTTATTTATACAAATTTCAAATGTAAATGTATTATGTAATATTTATTACAAATATTTTATCAATGTAATTGTGAATAACTCATTTTAAAAATTCAAATAATTTTACATTAATTTGCTAAATTAAAAACTGCAATGACTAGAAATTGCAGTTGAAATACTTCCCTAATTTCTAGATGGCAGAGCATGAATTTGCTATGCAATTAGATATGTTTTGCTCTTAATTTGAACAGACTGTTTGTCTGCAACAACACCTGTTTGGTGTTTAAGTACTTTTAGCCTGATGAGTTTAGATGCAAAAGTCTCCCTTTGCTTCTGTCCTGTTTAAATGTGTACTAATCCTTTCAGTGCA
>NW_015747169.1:0-439 GCF_001515625.1 Sinocyclocheilus rhinocerous
TGATTCAAACCATTGAATCGTGATCAGCATTAGATGGTGATTGAGCCGATTCACTGAATCGATTCACTGAACTGATTCCTGGAGGATCAGATCCGAGCATCACCAGATCCCTGAGTGAAACAGATTCAGTCACACAACAGCAGATGCAGACTCAACAGCTTGCAACATCATCCATCTGATTCAGCTCTGAAATCATCATGTGATTCAGTAAATCAGTTCAGTTATGAGTTTAATTCACTCACCTGTTGTCTAGAGCTTCGTGCTGACAGATGAACCACTCTTTGCTCTGAAAACACCTGAAAACAGATGAACACTTGTTATTGCATATTGCCTGTGTATTCAGAGAGATTTTAAAGTTGAGATCAAATGAATAAAATGATCTGTTGAAGATGATAAAATGAATGAAAATGATTGGTGATGACATGAGCTCTTGTGAACT
>NW_015747170.1:0-439 GCF_001515625.1 Sinocyclocheilus rhinocerous
TTTTTTTTTTATATTACAAGTTTTTTGAAATGGTATGTTTAAAAATGCAAATAAGCCATTATTTAGTTAAATAAGCAAGAATGTGCATACATTTCCAGAACAGGAATCTGAAAATTGTATAAAGCCAGGTTCAAAATTCTTGTTTCATTTTGCTGACAGTTAAAGGTTTTTACATCAGGGATTTTGGGTATCGTTTTATCACTCCATAAATCAGAAAATACTGTACTTTACATCAGCCAGAAAAAAAATCAGATGCACATAGATAAAGTGCAGTAAAATAAGTTTTCTTTCTACTAGTCTGAAACAGCATGTTACAAAAAGCCCAAAATCTCAAAATTGACCAGTGCATTAAAAAAACCAGTGGTTTTGCCTGTAGTGTCTTGCCTTAAAACAGCAAGTTACAGTGGGACGTATCAAAGGGCTTGTCCATTTTAGTGCA
>NW_015747171.1:0-439 GCF_001515625.1 Sinocyclocheilus rhinocerous
TGTAAATACCATGGTAGCGCTGATACTTTATGTAATTCAGATATGAAATATGATGCAATTTTGTATAGGTTCAGGTCTTTATCTCAAATACATCAGCCACGCTATCTTTTATCTCAGAGCAAATTCACGTCACTTAAGACTGTGCACAGCAACACAGTCTGCCGTGATCGGCCTCTGTTAGTGACCTGGAAAGAAGTGTGTGTGTATTTACTGTGTGCACATGGAATATTTCTGAATCTACAATAAGAAGTCTTGTTTCAACATTACTTTAAAGAGATAGTTCACCCCAAAAATGTCATCCTTTTCTCCTCGTGTTGTTCGAAACCCATTCACGCTGATTGTCCGAACAGCTGTTGTCCATACATTGAAAGCATTCAGTGACCGGATCTGATCGGACTGCTTTCTCACCATAACTGAACAACTCCAGAGTTTTTGGTTT
>NW_015747172.1:0-439 GCF_001515625.1 Sinocyclocheilus rhinocerous
ATATACACATACATACATACACACACACACACACACACACACATAATATTAAAAAATAATAATAATACAAATTAATAATAATAAAATTCAAATAAAAAAAATATCTATATTATTAATAAAAAATATAATAGTCTCAGAACACGGAATGTGTATGATTATGATGTTTACCTTTCCTACATCTGTGGGCCCCGGCTGCAGACACACTGAACATGGCAGGTTATCTGGAAACTGAGAGAAAACACAACACTTAAAGTAAAAGTTTGCGTCTGTCAGCACAATTATTGTGCTGTTTTCATGAATAAAAGCGACCCTGAATGATTCTCACCTCAAAGAAGAAGGGGTATGCGTTGTCTCCGAGTTTGCGCAGGATCTTGTCCTGTACTTTTGTGTGAATGCTGCGTTCCTTGTCCTGCAGAGGAGGATAGACCTGTCGAGAGCA
>NW_015747173.1:0-439 GCF_001515625.1 Sinocyclocheilus rhinocerous
GGTCATCTCATTAGCTTCCCCTTATAGCTCCTCGTGTTTCTCTGTATGTTGTCAGTTCGTTGTAATTATTTCCCTAGCTCTGACTGTCCTAGTATTAGCGCTCACCAGTTCTGTCTTGTCTCGTCCAGGCTCCAGTGCTCGTAGCAGTCTGTTTTGTGTCCCGCACCTCTCTGTGCGTTCAGGAACCGTGGGCTACCTCCGGCATCCGCCTACCCTGGGACTCCGCGGTCTCATCGTTGGGCTTCTCAGCCTCTCGCTCGGATTAACGGGCTGCTCCTCCGGCTCCGTCTCCTCTGCCGCTGTTGCGGCTTGTTCCAGCCACTGCTCTCCACCCATCGGTGTGGTTGGGGTTTCCACGACCACACGAACTGTGCTCAATAAAGTCCCTTTTGAACCCGCACCTGAATCCAGCCTCGTTGTTCCCTAACAGACCCTAACA
>NW_015747174.1:0-439 GCF_001515625.1 Sinocyclocheilus rhinocerous
TGGATAGGTTACGGGTGACTGACAGTGTGTGAATGTATGTGTGCGCGTGTGTGAAAGAGGGAGAGAGACAGTGAGAAAGTGTGTGTGCGCGTGGCTCTATCCTGGTCAGATGCTTCATTTCGAGAGCAGTGGAACATACTCCTGAGCCTCCTGGTTGGATTTGTTGGAATGTGTGAGGGAGGATTTTAGCGCCATGAGCCCAATGCCAAAGAGATGCAGACTTCACGCCATCTGTCTCCCCCTTCACTCCTCTACTTGCCAAACTTGCCTTTTTTCTCTCTTTCTCTCTGTCTCTCTCATTGCGTCCCCTTTCATCCCTCATCACACAAGTAAGGGACATAGAAGGATCAAGTCGTCGACTGCAGGGCTCAGGCAGTTGAAGCGCTTCACAGCGATATTAAAAACCCCTCTGAGTTGTTCATTTTCATTAGTGGCCCAA
>NW_015747175.1:0-439 GCF_001515625.1 Sinocyclocheilus rhinocerous
ATTGTGTGAGAGTGGGGAAAAAAATTAAAATGTTTAAAATGGCAAGCGTGAAGATGCATAGGGTCTTTTTGAAAAGCCTCATGAAATGATTTATTCTATTGTCTGGATCATAGTCACCAGAGAAAATGCTTTTCAGTGACCTGATAACACATTCTGTTGTGCTGTTGTCACCAGATGCATTTGTATGTGTGAAAAGCTGTTCTGCAACCAAACATCAGTAATGCCAGTGTGAAAACCCGTCCTCTAAGCCTTTGATTTATTAAAGCAATTCAACGTCTCTTTTGGCCTTTGTCTTTAAAATGCATATTTTGTGTATGTTTATGCCTTGAAATTTTTTGGGCTGCAGCTTTTGTCCCTGTGCTGAGGTTTTGTTTGAATGCTGTGGAAAAAATTAAAAGCCACTGATAATACAGAAGCGCTGCGTGTGCCATGGGCATAG
>NW_015747176.1:0-439 GCF_001515625.1 Sinocyclocheilus rhinocerous
CTTTGCATTTACATCCTTGCCCTCACTTTGTGTTGTGACACTGGCCTTTTGTTCCTCCTCAGTTTCTTGGTTTTCCGCCATCCACTGGCCTTCTGAAGGTTTGGAAGAATATGCAGAACTCTCTCTAGTGTGAAGATCCAAACCTCCTTCATTTAGAAGAGAATCTTGCAAATATACATCTGAATCACTCCAGTCACCACTATTTTTTTGAGACGCAATATTCTCGGTAACAACATTTTCATCATGGTGAACTGTTGATTGTTGTTTTTCTGTTGAACTGGCATTGTTTTGAGCAGTTAGATGTTTTGGAAATGGTTTTAACCTTGACTTAGATGTTTGACTACAGGACACTTTGTTGTCCTTATAGCTCTGGCGTGATGGTGTTCTCTGCTTTACAGGGTTTGTATGAGTTCTGACGTGTACTTTTAGATGAGAGCGT
>NW_015747177.1:0-440 GCF_001515625.1 Sinocyclocheilus rhinocerous
ACCCCTACACACATAATCCAATAAGACTGTCCTCTTTATATGTCAGTAAAGTTTTTTGATTTATGACAAAAACAAATCATTATAGTACCTTTTATAGGTTCATAACATTTGCAGTTGTTGAAATTTTTAAAAAAGCCATTGACGTCACCAAAGCAATCCTCTCAAAAAACACCATTCTGAAAAAAATTATAAATGATTATTTTTTTTCTTGTTCTGAGGCAAAAAGAACCATTATTTCCTTCATATTTTTCCTTTGTGATTAACAATTCATACATTATTTTCTTTCATGCATCATTTATTTTTTTGTTTGTTTATGAAGGCGGCCAGGATCTTATTAAAAATGCAAGGTGCATCCTAGAAATATTTAAAGTTTTTAAAGCAGTTATGATGCTCTGTTCAGAGTCTGAATGGAAATGCATGCATGGCTCAGCCTGTATTCA
>NW_015747178.1:0-439 GCF_001515625.1 Sinocyclocheilus rhinocerous
TAAGGGTATTCTATTCATTAGGATACCGATATAACAACTCTTGTTGTCAAGTACGTTTCATAGTGTTTCCCCTTTAAACCAGTATAACATAACCAGTATTGTCCCTCATAACCAGCAGTACAGAAGCAAGATTCATTTTAATATGCCAATTTGACATAAGATAAAATATTCCCTCGCTTTGCTCATCTTCCCAGTGTACCTTTCTCCGAAACCGCCTCGATGGAGAAAACTAACATATGCAGGTGCCTCAAAATAACAGGACTTTGTTTTCCACTCCAAATATATATGAAGTATTAGGTAACACTTTATTGTAAGGCTTCCTTGTTACACGTTACATGTAATTACTATAATAATTATGCATAATTACATGCAAGTAACCCTAAGCCTAAGTAAGTGCACGTAGTTAATTAATTACTCAGTACCTAAATGTATAATTACA
>NW_015747179.1:0-440 GCF_001515625.1 Sinocyclocheilus rhinocerous
GTAACCATTCCTCATTTCAACACTTTGATTCTTCCGACCCTGTTCAAAAAGGTACTTTTTTCCCCGTCGCGTTGAAAGATTTAAAAGACAGCTGAAACAACACTGATCCTTTAACTCCCTTTATCGTATTGTGTTCCGTCATAATGTGAAATTATTTTCAAAAACATGTTTACCATGCCGATTAACATTCTAACCCCGGAGGTTACGGTGGCACCAAAGCCACAGCGAATTTACTTTTCACTTATGCGGCAGAAAACAACGGGCAAAAAAGCTGGCAAAAAGCCGCTTATGGCCGACTTGACTTCGGCGGATGGGAAGTGCAGTGTGTCCAAGCGCGGTGTAACATTGCAGAAATCTTCAAAGTAAATGCGACTGAGATGCAAATACAGTAAGCCTCTCCTGAGGTTCTGCTTTGGCATTACGTTTGATACCCCTCTCAT
>NW_015747180.1:0-439 GCF_001515625.1 Sinocyclocheilus rhinocerous
TAGTTGTTTGTTTGTTTTGTAGAAGAACTCTTTTTGTTTCTGTCTCTCCGTTTTTCTTTTTTACCATGAATTCCTCATCAATGGACTAAGAAATAACTTCATCAGAACGGTACAAATTGACATCAAAGAATTGCAAAGCACGCTATGTTTTAAGGAAACTCGGATCGACAAATCTTTGTGGTACTCTTGCTATCGGACTATCATCATCGAGGACTTCAGTATTCAAATTCAGTGCATGCTTCGGCTTAGAGACGAGTATTCATTCAACCAGATAAGTTTTTTGTTTTTGTCCTTTACTTTGATTAATGATAAACACAATGGGTTGTTTTGCACTCAAAAATACTTTATTGACTGTTTTTCATGCATGTGCTGTAGGGATCTGTGGATTGCCTTTATTTAGGGTGACCATACGTGCCATTTTCCCAGGACGTGTCCTGGC
>NW_015747181.1:0-440 GCF_001515625.1 Sinocyclocheilus rhinocerous
AAAAAAAATATATATAAACAAAATATCTCTATTCTAATCTAACTCAAAATCTAATTCAAAATATTAACAAAAACTATAATGGTATCTCAATGATACTAAAATAACACTTCTGAACTGCTTCACAGTTCAAACCAAAGTTTGATTGTATATAAAAACAAAAAACAAAACAAAAGTATTCATATTACTATTTATTCCTGGTGGACGAGCAGGTTTTGTGATATATCTTATTTAATAGTAGGAAAATTGATACACTATGGTTTAAATGGTTTTACTGTCTTGCACTATTCAAATGATCAATGGTATTCTAACATAGGGGTGGACGATATGGCAAAAATATCACAATTTTTTTCAGGAAAATCACAATTCACTATTTTATCACGATTCTTTGTCATTATGTACAGCCAAACTAATTTCCCTATTTTAAAAACAAAGCCTTACAA
>NW_015747182.1:0-440 GCF_001515625.1 Sinocyclocheilus rhinocerous
TATATAAAAATATATATATATATATATATGACAAAAGCACATAACAACATTTGTAAAACTTAAACTAAAATGAAAATAACAAAATTAAAGGCAATTCAAAATGTCAATAAATACTCACTGGAGTTTCATGCAATGGTCTTCATTTATGGTGACAATTTACATAAACATTGTTTTACAAATGGTTTACACATATAAAGTCATGCTTGTTTCAATCTTGCCCAATACAGCTAATTTTCAAAAGGATCCCAATAATGTAAATGTGGTTTTACTTTTATTTTACAAACTGAGGGACGAGTTTCTGGAATAACTGGCAGTATGCCACAGATGGACAAACTGGAAGACTGCAGGAAGGTTATGAAATATGGAGAACAAAAATACTCTGAATAAATGAATCATGAAATAATTCAATTCATCCAAAAATAAATGTAATAATTTATTTT
>NW_015747183.1:0-440 GCF_001515625.1 Sinocyclocheilus rhinocerous
GAAGCATGTGCTGATGCAAAGTGACTCTCTGTGGAAAAACCCTCCTGGAGGAAAACAGACATGAAAATGCCCACATGCAGATGAAAACTGAGCCTTTAAACGTGTTTCAGTCTCATGATACAGTGGTGTGTGTTTTCATTTCTTTAGAAATCTGGAAATCATGTCTTTTTCATTCTGTGTGAGTCTCATGGTTCAGACTGCGGGTTTTCTCATGATTCAGTGACAGAGCTGAACCATTCAGAGAAACAAGTATGTCACTGTGAACTCAATGAGAGGGCAAAGGTCATCAAAACGAATAAAAATTGCTTTGAGAAATATATATGATCTTTTAGAAATCCAAATTAAGATGTGTAAAGAAAACGTATCAATACAGAGATTTTCATCACTTTAGTCCAATAATCCACCGCTGCTGTTGAGTCTCATATCAGTGTGTGTGAGTG
>NW_015747184.1:0-440 GCF_001515625.1 Sinocyclocheilus rhinocerous
AAAAAAGTTCATCAGATGACAACAGTATTTTATGTTGACATTTCAGTTGTATTTTAAATGTTTTAACAAAAGTGAAAAAACAACGTCACATTAACATTGATCAAACGATATTACCAATGGTTATTTTTGATCATTTCAATATTGATTTAACAGCAATAATGTAGAATCAACATCAGAGTGTAAAGTTGATTTACTGACATTATCATTGATTATTTTTGTTAATTTCAATAGTGCTTCAACATCGGTGATGTGGAATCGATCACAGTATAACATTGATTCAGCAATATTATCATTGCTTGATTTAGTTCATTTCAATGTTAATTCAACAGCAGAGTCAATCGTAGTGTAATATTGTTTCAATGGATTTATGTTAATTTTTTTGGTTGAAATCTCACCATTGTTTCAACATTACTTGCAGGTGCAAAGTGATAATAAACCAA
>NW_015747185.1:0-440 GCF_001515625.1 Sinocyclocheilus rhinocerous
AAATAATGTCTCTAAAATTATTTCAGTGGTAGAACACCTCTTAACAGGACAAATTCTACTGCCACTGCTACATGAGCAGCCTGCTAGCCGCTAGAACCACACTCTGTAAGTTTCGTGTTCGGGTTGGTACACACAGCTCTGCCCATCCCCTGCCAGCGGAAGAGTGTGACCTACTTTACGGCATACGTCACATATTTTACTTGTTGCCTGGGTTGAGTTGCCAACAGCTAATTTTAAGATGATTCCTAAAATTAAAACATACAGTGTTTTGTTACAAGTCCAAAAGTCATACCATCGCACTGATTATTTATGTTTTGTTATATAGCTATAACAAAGTAAGTGTCACGGTGCTACTGTGTCGGAGCGAGGAGACTTAGGAGCATTTACAACTAGGCAAGTCTTTATTTATCCAAGGAACAAGGAACACACACGTAGCAGGG
>NW_015747186.1:0-440 GCF_001515625.1 Sinocyclocheilus rhinocerous
AAATATTTTCATTTTCAGACAACTTTTGATATAATTGATTTTTAATCATGTGATTTTTGATTCATTTGATGAAAATATTTTTCTGTTTATGAAAAAATAGTAAATAAGTTTTTCATAAATAGAAAAATATTTTCATGAAACAACTATTGATTTATTTATATATTTATTTAATTTCTTTTTTTTTTTTCTCTTTTTTTAATTTACTATATTTTCTGAAAGTGTAGTTTCCATTCTCATGTGTGCTGTTGTTTAAATTCTACTTCAATGTGATGTTTTCTGAATCTCTGAGAGTGATTGTCTAAACTGTGCCGTCACACCTGACTTCATGCGCTGGCAGTGTTTTGAGGTCAGTTTTGTTCACTCATGATGTTTACTCTGCAGCTGTTTGAGAGGCAGTTGAGACGGTGGGCGGGGCAAGAGAAGCACATGTCCTTGAGCAG
>NW_015747187.1:0-440 GCF_001515625.1 Sinocyclocheilus rhinocerous
AAATGTCTGAATATCATTGCATTAGACTAAAAATTCCACTAAAGTCACTGATATAAAAATTAAAAATGAAGAAAATGAAATCGTATTTGTGCAGATGCCATTTGGTTTCATAGTTTGGTATCTAATAAAATAAAATTCATAATTGTAAGCTTGATTAAATGACCAAATAGTTTTTGAAGTCACTTCTTACAAATACAGACACATACCGAGATGGAAGTATCTCTTCAGCGTGAAGATCAAACTTGTGTGTGAATGTTCACATGTTGTTTTGTAAAGCCTCTCTGTGTCACATGTGTCATTCAACTCCACTGTGGCATTCTGCTGTTAAAAAAAAAACAAAAAAAAACTCTCAGTTTCCTATATTCTCCCTTTCTCTGTTTCTTTTTATGTATCTCAGGCTGAACTAGATGAAAGCTTGGAGCTCATCCTGAAGAAGTGTG
>NW_015747188.1:0-440 GCF_001515625.1 Sinocyclocheilus rhinocerous
TTATAATGAGGATCACCAGAGATAATACAGTCTTGAGATTCTGGGGGATTGAGAAAAGAGATTTCTTTTTTTCCCTTTCTTTCAATTCATCAAACATTTAAGTGCTCAAGAATGTGCTTAAAATGTATGTTACAAATATTGTATATTTAGTATTGTAGATAGTATATTATTTGAAAATAATGCAACCTCCTAGGACCCCAGAACATACACGGCACTGAGGCCAGTTGTAATCTGTTCAACATGCTAGACAAAGCTAAACAACAATCGCATGTACGATTTTAAAAAAGGTTGCAAAATGATGCAAAAATTATTTACTTTAAAAATGAATTACTTTATTCTGACTGAAATCTAACTTTTGAAATGATGGAAACACATTTACTGAGTTAACCAGAATGCTCACCTTGTGGGAAACACCCAATTATGCCATCCTGTACTCCACA
>NW_015747189.1:0-438 GCF_001515625.1 Sinocyclocheilus rhinocerous
TTTCCACGACATTCTAATTTATTGAGATGCACCTGTATATAATGACTATTATAGATCAGTGGTTGGTGTGGACGCTAGACCTTATGCAGTCCCGCCCCTTTTCAGCAGGCACATTGTTTTCTGTCTTCCAGTTTGTGTTTTCCACAGCATGAAGATAAGATCTTAGGGATTTATGAATGAACTGCTCATTTTAAAATCTTCCAGGTCTACTGACATTTGTTATGATATCCGCTTCAAACATTACAATGCTCATGATAACGTTTGTTAACTGTACAATAAGTAAATCTACTTCACCATCTAATTCAAGTCAATTTTCTATGGCTGTATGCTTGTGTCTCTTGTGCATAAGGTCTATAGTTAGTTAGTTAAAAGGATTAGTTCACTTCTGAATTCAAATTTCCTCATAATTTACTCACCCCCATGTCATCCAAGATGTTC
>NW_015747190.1:0-440 GCF_001515625.1 Sinocyclocheilus rhinocerous
AAGGCATCCCGTAAAACCATCTATCTGTAAACCTGTCCATCCGTTCCTGTGGTGAGGCCCGGCATTACCCACAATCCTCTTTGTTCTAAACCACATCTGAGCAAGTACAAAGCCAAGCATCTCTGATATGTCAATGAGATGTCTACACAAGCCACTGGCATCAACACAATGTTCAGCGCAGATTGTTAATGTATAAATGTGTGGAGGAGCATGTCCAAACATGTTTCTCAGCTAGTCACCACTAATACGTTATTTCCCCTTTGTTTATCTTTTAAGAGGGTCTGTGAGGCTTTTATTCTATTATATACTGTTTACAGTATCAGCATTGTTAGAGTAGATGTTTAGACTGTGACTGATGAGTGCTGTGCTCTATTAAAGCTTAAAGGGATAGTTCTCCCAAAAATGAAAAGTCTGTCATCATTTACTCACCCTCATGTTGT
>NW_015747191.1:0-440 GCF_001515625.1 Sinocyclocheilus rhinocerous
AACAATGCGCTTGAACACACCTGGTTTCACAGATGGGCGCAGGTGCATTTGCTATTTAAACAACGTGAAAATAATGCGTCGAGCTGAAACTAGCAAAAAACACGAAAAAAACACATTGCACCGGGTATATGATAGACCCCAGATGTTTCCCCAACAGCAAACCAAACGTTCACTTAAAGCATAACGGATCATTTCGGTGTGAATACTCGCCAAGACTGATGTTGTGAAATACTGTAATTATGTGTATATCGTGATATACCGTCAGTCCGCTCTTAATAACTCCTTTAACATCAATCAAGTCCCGCACTTTATATTCTCATTCCTGCATGTTCCTTTCAAAACCTAAACATCAGACACAGCGCTGTGTGGATTCAGACTCGTTTGTCCAGCACGGATCACTGTATCAGAAGCTAAACTCTCACTAAAGCTGATCATCTGTG
>NW_015747192.1:0-440 GCF_001515625.1 Sinocyclocheilus rhinocerous
AACCCTCAAATGGGGGGGGGTCCTGTCCCCCCCCGACCCCCCCAGGATATCATTGTTAATATACTTTCCTTTATAACATTGAAAAGGCTTTCACTTTTTCTTTGTCCTCCTCTCATGTCCTCTCACATCAGGTGGTCTTTACCATCTTTCTCTGTTCGTTGACATTTAATCGGCCATGCTCACATAATACAGCCAATATTATTTTTCCACTCCACATGGGTGGGGTCACAGGGCTTCGAGTTGCGTAAGAAAACAACTTTTCTGTTTTCTCTGTAGGCACACACACACGTGTGTATTTGTTTGGCACACATGAAGCAGAGAATAGATTAGGCATTCTTTGAGTATGACTTGCGTAAAGTGATTATAAGTCATCTCAGCCCAACGAATTTAGACTTCTTGACGCCCCCTCTGTTGCTGCCCCCCAGTCAGATTCATGTAAT
>NW_015747193.1:0-439 GCF_001515625.1 Sinocyclocheilus rhinocerous
CGAGAGAGTGTGTGTGTGTGTGTGTTTGTACTCACTGATGCCTCTGTAACGGGGTGGATTGGCTTTCTCGTCTAACTGTAGTTGAGTCTTCACATACTCTGTAGGAAACGTGATGCAGATTTCAATGCCACCTGCGATTCCACCTGCAGACGAAAGATCAGATAAACATGAACACACTCAAAACACACACAGTGGCAACATTTTGATTAGATTATGTTTCTTTCATAACCACATGAAGCAGCAGATCATGAAATCTATACTCTGATCATGATTTGGTTCAAGTCAATCATTTAGGTATGATTTATGTAGAAAATATTTCAGATAATTTATGTAGAATTGTAGATAATATGACTGATAAAAAGATCAGTCGTTAAATTTTTTATATGTTTTCATGTCTCTTCTGCTCACCAAGGCTGCATTTATTTGATCAAAATAAAGT
>NW_015747194.1:0-440 GCF_001515625.1 Sinocyclocheilus rhinocerous
AAAAAAATTAATACTTTTAATTAGCAAAAGTGACAGTAAAGGTATTTGTAATGTAATACATTTAAAATTAAATAGAATAGACTTAAATTAAACAGAAAATAGAGAACAGTTATTTGAATTGTAATAATATTTCACAATATTACGGTTTTTACTGTATTTTAATAAAATAATTGTAACAGTATTTTTTATGCTGTCTTGGTAATACCTTCTACTAAGAGACTACTTTCAAAAACAGTAAAAAAATAAATAATAATAAATTACAGTCCCCAAACTTTTAAAAGGCAGTGTAATGAAAAAAATATTATGCTAGACTACCACAGGTTTTCTTTTCAAAACTCCCCTCCACCAAAAAATATAAATAAATGAAGAAATAAAAATTAAAAATATGCTCAACATACACTCTAAAAAATGCTGGGTTAAATACAACCCAGTGCAGGGTA
>NW_015747195.1:0-440 GCF_001515625.1 Sinocyclocheilus rhinocerous
GCTTTGAAAACAGTTGTGCTTCCACAGTTTGTGGAAACTGTTATACTTTCTTTTTTCAGGGTTCTTTGATAAATAGAAATTTCAAGAACAGCATTTATATATTGTATATTATATATTTATATAATATTTAATATGTATATATAATGGGTATATTAAATCAATATTATTTATTAACATTGATAGTAAATATTAAATATAATATTATTCATAAAATATTTTAATTCTTTCTGAAAAATCACCCTACCTGTTCTTGATCTGACAAACGTGTCTACATAATAGATTGCATCTGAGGTATAGTCCAAGACGATCCAAAGCACTGTGTAAGAGTTCTGAAGCTCATTGAAACAGGCCCTAAAGAAATATAAACAATGAAGCACGTGCCACATCTCAAGTTCTTGATTTCATGAGAGATTCTGCATGAACAGACCTTGTCACCAGCA
>NW_015747196.1:0-440 GCF_001515625.1 Sinocyclocheilus rhinocerous
AATTTTTGTGGCAGTTCAAAAGCTGTCATTTGGTGGGTACAAAAAAAAAAAAAACAGAGCTAAAAGAATGCTCTGATCAATCATCCGATAATCACTTCCTCTGCCTCTATCGACGGTTTCTCACCTTTCTATAACATGAAACCAATCACATTGTGATGACGCAAAAGGGCCTGCATCACTTTCATGTGTTGTGATGGTTTTAGAAGTGTTGAAAAATTCTCACAATAATAGCTTACAATAATTAACAGTTCTCACAATAATAAAATAATAGCAGTGTCATTTCGACCTCCTCGAGAGGTCACATTTGTCAGCCACATACATCTAATTTCAAATCATTTCAAACAAATCAACAATTATAAAAATTACCATTATATCTCATTAGGTTAAAATTGAAATTTGAATCTGATAGATCCTTCACAGAACAAACTCACTAAATCAGT
>NW_015747197.1:0-440 GCF_001515625.1 Sinocyclocheilus rhinocerous
AACCAGTTCTTTTTAGTGAATCAAACATTTTCTGCACAACCAGTGTAGTCCCATTCATGAAGAGGTGACTCTTATGAACTGGTTCTTTTTTAATAAATCAAAAACATACAGCACAACCAGTGTAGTTCATTTATGAACAGGTGACTTGTATGAACCATTTCTTTTCAGTGAATCGAAACATACAGCACAACCGGTGTAGTCCCAAATCATGAACAAATGAAACTTTTGAACAGGTTCTTTTTAGGGAATCAAAAACATACAGCACAACCAGCGTATTCTCATTTATGAACTAATCTTTGTTTGAGCTCAACATTTTAATGAACCATTCAAAAAGACGAAATTAGGAATCAGTGTAATGGATGAACTCACTAATGTCAGAGCAATTATTTACAATACAATATTTGGTAACACTTTATTTCGATAGTCCACTTTAGACATTC
>NW_015747198.1:0-440 GCF_001515625.1 Sinocyclocheilus rhinocerous
CACATGCATGATTGCAAGCAATTTTTGAAAGAAGATTCATTCTTTTCTCTTTTGACTTTTGTTTACCCATTTAGGCTGCATTGAGATGACATGAGGGATAAATAAACAAATAAATGGAGAAACATCAGAACAAAAGTTTGTGTCAGTGAAACGCTTAACATGGGATGCAAATGTGACGTGAAGGTGATCTGATTTACTGCTGCAGTACATCCAATGAAGTTTTGCAGAGTGTTCATATTGGTAACAAAATCTCTTTCAATTTGAAGACGGTTAGAAAAAATATTCAAACTCAAGATCATCTTTAAGGTTTTTTTTTTTTTGACAAATTAATCGTGTAGTGACAATCTCCATGGCAACCATGTCCTTGAGAGTGCCTAATTCTCTCGCTCCCTGGAGTTTCATTGGGATTGGAACAGTTGAGATGCAAGATAATGGACAAA
>NW_015747199.1:0-440 GCF_001515625.1 Sinocyclocheilus rhinocerous
CTCTTCCCAGTCTGCCTTGGCTGCAACAGGTCGGTTTTTCACTTTCAGCCTCTCACAAACCCCAAGACTGTCCTCATCAGCTCTTTTTAATAACCTTCTCTTACGGTTCCAGGTGCCAACAGCGGTGATCGTGGTCTGAACACCAACGCTGCCTCTGCTGCCCCTAATTCTTCAACTTGAACCCCATCCACCCCTCAATGGGCCACTTTTACGCTGCTGCTTATCAGCCACGCCCACTCTCTGGGGTTTAAGGGGCGTGGCTAAAACTAACCGAAAAGCTCATGATATGATGGATGCACCAACCAAACCTTCCCCCAGTCATTGTCTTTGGTTTTATTATTTTTTTTTTTTAAATTTATTTGCTCTTAACGGACGCAACGAGGGCTCAGAAACACCGCCTCAGAACTATCTGCGGTGATGTTTGACAATTCTCTCTCTCT
>NW_015747200.1:0-440 GCF_001515625.1 Sinocyclocheilus rhinocerous
TCCTTGAATCTGGTGTTCATGAAAGAGTGGGAACCCTGATTTCTCCAACAAGTGCTCTAGCACCCAGCCAACATCAATGCTCCTGCACCTTCCAGCACCCAGCAACACTAATATCTTGGAGAGCTTCATTCTCCAAGATATCCACTGTGTGGGGAAGCTCCATGAGGGAGGAAACAGTCTTCAGGGAACCCTACTGAGTCCTCTGGAACCCACTAGGGTTCGTAAAAATGGCAAAACAAAAATGTTGGCTCAGAGATGTAGGATACAGAGTCCACATGTGAAGCTATTTAGAAGTGCACAATCCAAAAACTGTCCCAAAATATAAAACAACAATGGGCAAAATAAAGATGGCAAAAATTAAAATAAGGAAGTATCCACAATATACACAGTTTAATTTGTTCACAGCACCACAGTAGCATGTTCACAGGCTTAATAACAAG
>NW_015747201.1:0-436 GCF_001515625.1 Sinocyclocheilus rhinocerous
ATATATATATATATATATATATATATATATATATGAGACTGTGTATATATATGTGTGTGTGTAGCCTATATGCTCTGATATGGCAAAATTTGAGTGGGAAAAAAGATTTGATGTTTTATAACTTCCAGGGATCATGCAGGAGGTAATGAGAAACTGGTAAAGCTCATGCCAGGACTGACAGTTTATGGGGGAGATGACAGAGTGGGAGCTTTAACTCAGAAAGTCACACACTACAACACTTTCAAAGTAAGTCTGATTTACATAATACAGTGCTGCTTGTGAACCCTTCAGAATTTTCTATATTTCTGCAGAAATATGACCCAGAAGATCATCAGATGTTTCACACAAGTTCTGAAAGTAGACAAAGAGAAGCCGATCAAACAAATGAGACAAACATATGTGACCCTGGAGCACAAAACCAGTCTTAAGTCGCTGG
>NW_015747202.1:0-440 GCF_001515625.1 Sinocyclocheilus rhinocerous
AATGTGACAGTGTTCAGTCATGGGGACACAAATGGCACCGTTTTCTGAGAATGAAGCAGGCGTCTCCTCAATATCTTTTCTTTCTTGATATGATCTTTATATCCCTGCAGAGATAAGCTCTCTGGCCAAATCCAAACATGTCATTCAAGGAAAAGCTTCAATTGAAGTCTTTTGGCCGTCCTACACCCAATATATTGAATGAACACTTGCTGTGTCAGGTCATCATGGTTTGATGACTGCAGACTTCCACTCAGGACATCATGGAATGATTGTGGATCTCCAAAACTCCTGCACGCAGATCTGTCAGGACACTGAGCTTATCTCGTATATATGGCCATACTCCTGCTGTATGCCATGCGGAATGCCAGAACTCCGAAATCCTTGCATGCTCGTACCCAAGCTACCAATGACAGCTTGGACAGTACAGTGATGCTGGTGTT
>NW_015747203.1:0-440 GCF_001515625.1 Sinocyclocheilus rhinocerous
TTAACCGGTGGGAAAATTTCCTCACCGTCACAACCCTAATATATAGACAGATAGACAGATATGCTTAGTAAAAATATGCTTAGTAAAGGTATTAATTCCTTGAAAAATGAATATTTGTCAAGGAATTAATACTTGCTCTACACATTAAATTATGTCCTTTACTATTACTGCTCCTGTGGCCTTGAGTAGCTTCCTGTAAAGTCTTCCCAGAAACAACTGCTCTTATAGCTGATAGTCATAATATTATGTCTGGAGCGGTTTAACTGTTATAAAAGAGGTTGTGCTGGAGTAAAACAGCTGTTAGTTTCACATTACCGGTGTCTTGTCCTTTCAGCACGTGTTTTTCACACAGGTAAGTGGTGAGATCTTCCTCCTGGCTGCCTTTATACCAGTCTTCAATGACTTCTTCATACTGCTCTACCATCACATCACACTGAGGG
>NW_015747204.1:0-440 GCF_001515625.1 Sinocyclocheilus rhinocerous
GTGTAAATGTAAGGTCCTCTCACTCAGTAAATGGTGTGCATGTTCACTGAAAATCTGTTTATGAACATTGTTAAATTGCATCTCCAGGTGATGCATGCTCAATGGATGAGAGTGGGGCAGCTGCTATCTTCACCGTGCAAATGGACGATTTCCTTGGAGGAAAACCAATCCAGTACAGAGAAGTCCAGGGATATGAGTCAAAAACCTTTGTAGGCTACTTCAAATCAGGCCTTAAATACATGGTGGGTAGAGTTAATACGTGTACCATGCTTTGATGCATATAAAATGTATTTGGATACTTGGTCAGTTCATAATAGCAAAACAGTAAATAATTTTTCCTTAAACTGCTTTTCATTTCTTCAGCAAGGAGGAGTTGCCTCTGGATTCAAACACGTAGCTTCCGGTGAAGTGAATGTGAAGCGAGTTCTCCATGTGAGTGG
>NW_015747205.1:0-440 GCF_001515625.1 Sinocyclocheilus rhinocerous
TAGCTGAAACTGTGGTCCTTGGTGATTCATAAAATGCAAGTCAACTACTAGTGTCAATTGAGAGTCCCAAAAAAAAAGAGCAGGCAACATAAAATTAGCTCTTGTCGATATATTGATGTCTTAAGTGAAACGTTCAGCCAGAAATTGAACATTATTTACAACGAAAAAAACATGCAAAACAAACACAATGGTAACCCATACAACCCCAAATAATAATTTAAACTTTTTAAAACATACGTGCGTTCACTTGACTTAAATGTCAGCATGTTGTGAAACTTGTAAGCGTGTTGTTGTGTGCTGACATTTACATCAAGCGTGTACTCGTGAACCCAGGTTGGATAGTTATCGTGAGAGTGAGTAAATGATGAGAGAACTTTCATTTCTGGGTTCATTTTTATCCCTTTAAAGGCAGGGTATGTGATTTTTCAAAAACACTTTAG
>NW_015747206.1:0-440 GCF_001515625.1 Sinocyclocheilus rhinocerous
AAGAGCGTAGGTGGGCTCTGGGGGCAGGAAGGCCAGCTTCGCTGCAATCCGGCTCGGACAAGGCGGGCAACAGAACAAGCCACACAACTCGCTGATGGATAAGCCGTTCATTTTCTTCTGCTGAAAATTAGAGATCCTGTGAAAGATTGCACAGGTTTAATTATCATATTCCAACATCATTCTCATAAGCCAATGCCAACAAAGCAATCCAGCCAAGCGAGAATGTCATTTAATGTTAAGGAGGGCTGACATTTAGATTAAATGGGAAATGTTGATTTGGTCATTGCAAGACAGTGCGATTAAACTTTAGAGACATTTTAACAGGGCACAGAAATTAAAGCTGCATTCGGGTCCGTCACTACAGCAAGGCTGATGTCAGAAGAGCTGCCCATATGGGACCCACTGCTCTGCACATTTTGTATGTCTCCCTTATTTAACAC
>NW_015747207.1:0-440 GCF_001515625.1 Sinocyclocheilus rhinocerous
AAGCCAAACCCATCTTCACGCATCATTAAATTTCATTACCATTTTTGAATTGCCTCCCGACTGCATGTTACCTCTGTCTCGCTTTAATCGCACAAACGCACAATCAATCCCCGCCTGTCCTGCCGCGCCGACTGTTTATCTTGTCATTCACTGCCCGTGATGGAGGAGGTTCCCCGGGGACTGCTGAATAGCGCTGATAACACAAATGACCATATTTATATGCCTTCAAACAGGTAGGGTTGAAGTGTGTGTGTGTGTGTGTGCGCGCATCTTCAGACATTTTTCATCATGTTTAAGAATCTCTCGCCCAGATTGTGTGAAGGTTACGGAGTACTGAGGCCTAGTAGTTTCGGGTAGTTTGATATGATAAATAACAGCGAGACAATGCACCATGTGTCTCATAAATGTTGGTGTTATGTACAGGGGTGAAGAACAAATGA
>NW_015747208.1:0-440 GCF_001515625.1 Sinocyclocheilus rhinocerous
AAGCTGGGATCTCTAAAAAACAACCATGGAACGTTATGGAATGTTGGAATGGAACCAGAGCAGACACGTGATGGGAATGTTCAGATGAAACCACTCAAACTAAAGACACAGAGGAGCGCCTCCATCCCGGAGATCAGCTCCTCTCAGAGTACCCTCCTGCCTTCTCACAGATGCAGCCCCTCGCCCCCTCCAGGCCTGGACCCCCAGCTTCACCCTTCTCCGCTCCAGAGCCTGCTGCAGAGGGTGAAGGAGCGGGAAAAAGAGCGCGGACTGAGAAAAAGAGAGGGAAAGATCGTAGAGAGGACTTTTTCTCACCAAGATTCTCCTACTATCTCCGCCTCTCCATCACCGTCGGTCAGTGAAGGAGAGAGAGAGGCAGAAAGAGAGGATTCTGCAGTACCCAGTATGATATCTGCTCATGGATGGAGAGAGGGGAATGT
>NW_015747209.1:0-437 GCF_001515625.1 Sinocyclocheilus rhinocerous
TATATATATATATATATATATATATATATATATTATACACAGACATATTAAAATAGAATAGAAAGTAATGGAGTTAGAGGGTCATTTACTTATAAGCCCTAACAGAGTATTTCTGTACATAGAATCTCTGAAACTAAAATTGCTCTGCATTGAAGCTCTATCATAATTTGTTGTGCCTAAAACATCTAACATCATTAATAACTATCTTTCAGCATTGCAAAGATTTCATTTCACATGTAAGAAAAATCTTTCCTATGGGTGAGCTTTACTTTTGTTTAGACCATAGACCATCTATCTGTCACTGAGAAAGAAGCTTTAGAACATATGTGTACTTGTGCTGTCTTCGTTTGATTTGAAGCACTAAAACAGCATTACTGTTCATAGAAGCTCTAAACTAAAATTGCTGTGCTTTGAAGCTCTATCATAATCTGTTGTGC
>NW_015747210.1:0-440 GCF_001515625.1 Sinocyclocheilus rhinocerous
AAGTTCCCCCTGAAAATTTTTCTTCGTATTCATCTTCATTTGGTCATTTGATTGACTTGTTCAAAGATTTTAAAAGTAATTTCCAGTCATTTCTGATTGATCCACATGATTTATATGTTGATGGCTGTTGAGAAATTCATTTTTAGCAGTTATTCAACTCTGGACTGAATTGTATTGTTTGAATTAATTTGGATCATTTTATGAAATGGTTGCCTTTTTTAATAATAAATCATAAATGTTGAGTTAATAAATGAGTACATGTTGGGCTATAATTATGGCAAAACATTATTATTTTATTTTATTTATTTTTAAAGATGTCCATATTACCACAGACTGTAGTAAAAAGGTGCATCAGACATTGGTAAAGTCATTTTTGTACATGTGTATGAACGGGAATTTGACTGGCACATTTTTGTAAAATGACTTAATTGGGCTTTAGT
>NW_015747211.1:0-440 GCF_001515625.1 Sinocyclocheilus rhinocerous
AATTTTTAGAGGGCTCAGGTAACACTTTGCCAGAACTACTTCCCATTATAAACACCTTACAGGGTGAGATGCGTGGAAATAATCCATCCAGATGCTGTTAGATGGGCTGACACTTGCCCAAGTGAATAAACCTTCACAGATCTTCATGTTGGATGCATAACTTTGGGCAGGTTTGGAAGAGCAGCTGCTGCATTTTCAGCAAAGGTGCAACAACTCACACCTGAGCGATGATTGTTTGATCCATGGCTATTTCAGGGGCCTTTTAACAACACTATCATTGCCCTGTAACATAAAACAAAGGCAGCTTGATCACCTGTGGATGAAACCATATTATTTTGTATTATTTAAAACCTGTCACAGTAAACCTATGAATATAGTAGGAGGGTTTGATCTTTATAAACAAACAAACAAACAAACAAACAAACAAATAAATAAATAAA
>NW_015747212.1:0-440 GCF_001515625.1 Sinocyclocheilus rhinocerous
TTTTGAGAACATAAAAGACCTTTGAATGAACATTCTATTAACGTTACTGGGAGAACATTTGTTCATAACTTTTAGAGAACCTGGCCAGAACATTAGCAAAAGTTCTGAGAACATTCCCTTTAGCTGGAATAACACAATTTGATCAAAGAAGTTTAAATGTATCATGTAAATTCTTTAATACTTTGAAATCCTAGCATTATTAATTGTACAAAGCAACTAAAATGACCATCAGCAGCCAATCACAATTCAGCTGCTTACAAAGTCAGGATCAAAGAAGCTGAAATTTGACACCAAACCACTGTATTTGTAAGACCTGTTCTTTCAAATGTTACAAATCTTTTTGTGTGAGTTTGTGTGTGTTCTCTTTAGCACAGCCACAGTGACTTTAGAAAAGGGCACCCCTTACCAAAAAGTAGTATACTTCAAGTTTATTTTAGTAA
>NW_015747213.1:0-439 GCF_001515625.1 Sinocyclocheilus rhinocerous
AATGACAGAATTTTCATTTTTGGGTGAACTATCCCTTTAAGTGTTCATTGCGTTATCATTATACCATCTACTGAAAATCCTACCAAAATACTCTCCATTTAGACTAACATATCAGCGCCAGCCCAAAGAAGGAAAATGTGCCTGTTTGCCGGTTTCCAGCGTAAAGCTGTGGTAGTCTGTCCGACAGATGAGGAATATATACAGAGGACTCAGAAAAAGGCAGAAACAGATGGCAAAGATGTACCTGAACATGCAGTCCTAAAAATGAAGGGTAAAATCCTTTTCTCAAGCCATACTCGATCTGAGATGTGTGCAACAGTGTTATTTTAGTATTATTTACATATTATTATGGCGTTTACAAAGTTTTAATAAGTTATAGTAAGTTTTTGTCAAGTGCCATATATACAGTGGGTACGGAAAGTATTCAGACCCCCTTAAA
>NW_015747214.1:0-440 GCF_001515625.1 Sinocyclocheilus rhinocerous
ATTTCACTTTAGTTTCATGGCAACACAGGAAAAATCACGCTAACTCGCTGTACTGTGGTAAAGAGAGGGGGAGGGATCCATACGAGAGTCATTACAGGCTGTAAAATGGCACAGATTCGGATGGATGACATCCAGTGGTCGATCCGACACACTGCATACAAGGATGCTTTTTGTGTGCTCATGTTGAAACAAACAATTTAAGCATTTGTATTATATGTCTTCCTTCTTTACTCCAAATGAGGCTTTTCTCGTGCCCTCTGTAGTAATTGAGCACCTCCTACGCCTCAGGCTCCTCTCATTGTTTTAATTTGGTGAACTCTGTGGTTGAGGACCTGACTGGATTTTTATTACATCCCTCAAAAGGTTTTCGACGTAATATTATGTAATCGTTTTTAAAGTTCCATCCAAAAGGCGCTGCTGAAATAACTTTAATTTGATGT
>NW_015747215.1:0-437 GCF_001515625.1 Sinocyclocheilus rhinocerous
TCATTTTTATTGAATTTCTCTTCCTTTGATATAGCATGAGGTGAACATGTTCAGTTTTACTATTTAGCATAATCAATGGCACAGTTTAACTCCGTGTGGCTCAACTTACCCTCTCCCTAGGCTCAAATATACCTCAAAAATGGAAAGCCATATTTTGAAAGCAGTTTATTTGAAGTTATTATTCCCAAGGATGCACCACATCCTGAAATTTATATTTAAGTTGGACCCATTACTGTTGTGTGCTCACTTTAAACACACCATAAGTAAAAACTGGCTCAACTCACTCAACCCCTATGTATTTATGGTCAAAATCTTGGGAACATTTATATTAAATTGCAATTTGATTCATTTGTCACACTGCATGACTAAAGTGAAAAAGCTAAAAGGTCCAAATTGTTATATATATATATATATATATATATATATATACAGTGGGT
>NW_015747216.1:0-440 GCF_001515625.1 Sinocyclocheilus rhinocerous
TGTTCATGAATTATTCTGTTTTCAGAGATAGTCTTACTGCTGAACTCCATAGCATTCTCAAACTCATCAATTAGATGAGACATTTCGGGTCCAGCAACGGTCCATCGACAGAGGGAATCCTGGTTTTGCATCAGACCAACTGCTCCCCCATCTCCTGTGCTTGATCTATAGCCATTGCTGAAAACACTTTTTGACTCTTTGTGACTGAATTTTCCTGCCAGAAATTTGCCACACCTGGATTGGTTTTGGAAAGACTTGCCATGTCTTTAACATGAACAGGTAACAAGTGTGCATAATTTGTGTGGTCAAGGCTGAAACACCATGGGACAAGCTTTGTCAAGCTATCCAAATAGAGATTGAAGTCATCCTCACGCAGGGATCTTAAAAATGACAAGACAAGGAGCTCCATCTGCAGTGCAGTGTGCCAAAACAGAAACTGA
>NW_015747217.1:0-440 GCF_001515625.1 Sinocyclocheilus rhinocerous
AAGGCAACATCAAAATATCCTAAAAGTCTTCATAAGCCATGCGATAGCTTTGTGTGAGGAACAAAACTTAATTTTTAGTCACTATTCAGCTATAAACTTTCTCTTCAGTGAACCGTACTTTGAGTTGACCTTGAGAAGATCAGTCTGATTCATATTGTTTTTGTGAACTGATTCAAAAGGATGATTGAAAAGTTACGGTTCAAGAGCTAGAGTCAATGTCTAGACTGTTTTTTTGGTCTTGTACTGTTGCTAACTGCTGTATGACTTCAGACAAAGTCATTTGGGCCACTTTTTTGATACTTTTTCTGCCTTTTTTGATGCTTGAACACCCCAGTTGTCATTAAATGAAACCATATTGAAGAAAATTGCCAGAATTTTCATTTTTACGTGAACTATACCTTTAAAGGCAGAGTAAGTGATTTCTGGTAGCCAATGTTGAT
>NW_015747218.1:0-440 GCF_001515625.1 Sinocyclocheilus rhinocerous
ATAAGACACCACATATGCCAGATATCTGTTTTCTTTGTCTGAAAAGGATGTTTTCCCATGAAACACAGAATAATTTCCATTCAGTCTCTTCAGACCTTATCTAACCTCTGCAGATACGAGCTTCTCGCTCTCTCCTCCAGCTTACATATGTTGTTATTCCCAGCTTTCTTCACAGTGACACACTCCCACATGCTTTCTCCCATCCCGCCCTCTGAGAGTCAAACCGTGGAGTCGCACAGCCATGCAGGAGTGTGCCATATTGACAAAAAAAAAAAGATATCTCGATAGTTTTTGGGATTGTTTGAGTTTTTGTGCTGGTCCCTAAGCTGGTTTAGGACTGTCATGGATAAATAAATGTGACACTAAAACCACCAGTAGGTGGCAGCAAGGGCCTTAATGAGGGATTCATTGAGTCATTCATTCAAACGATTCATTCAAAT
>NW_015747219.1:0-440 GCF_001515625.1 Sinocyclocheilus rhinocerous
TAAATGAAATGCTACGTGACATTTTGTTTACAAGCTGTTTTAATGTCTTTCCGCAGTTGAAACACTAATTGAGCGATTCCGTGAGGTGTGAGATGTTCATTCATGTATATTTCACGTTAAAGCTAGTAATAAAGAGAAGGGGTGATCACACTCACTCGTGCTCCGCGCTGCCGTCAGAACTGAGGCGTTACGGTGATATGTTGCGCCAAAACGGCATATTCTGTCTGAATTTCCTGAAAAAATTTAACGATTTGTTCGGTACACATGCGTACCGAACCGAAAGACCTGTACCGAAAATTTTCGGTACAAATACGTGTACCGTTACACATCTAGTTTAGCATAATTTTTTAGTTATTTTATTTTATTTTGTTTTATTTTAGGTTTAATGGTTACACCACATGACATTTTTTGGGTCATTAAATTCCAACTGGTGTAAAAAA
>NW_015747220.1:0-440 GCF_001515625.1 Sinocyclocheilus rhinocerous
GTCGGTGCCTAAAAAGTATCGAACTCGATACCCAGCCCTACTTTTGAACCATATTTACCCCTGTATTAGTACCTTTTAAAAGGGTACTGCCCCAGTGACGGCTTTTGTACCATTTATCTTTTTACTGTTTTGCTGGAAGAGAAAAACTGTAAATCTTAAAAGAATTTTAGTGATGAACTAATGATACACTAGATTTTGATTTCCAAGCTAACAGACATGGACTAAAAGCATCACGGTTTTGATTTCATGTGGTCTTTAACCACTGTTTTATTAAAAACAACAGTGTAGTGTTGTTCATTTGCCCTACTAGTTTAAGTTTCTGTCTGCTTGTTGTGGGAATGTGGGCTTGTGCATGGCTTGAAGTGCAAATTCGAAAAACAAAACCCCCACATGCTTTCCCACTCCCCAGGCTGGCTGTGACTGGCCTCTTCATGTCGTGG
>NW_015747221.1:0-440 GCF_001515625.1 Sinocyclocheilus rhinocerous
GCATGACAAACTTTTGATCTCAATATTAAATCTTTTTTCCCCCATGATCAAATGAGGAATTGGATTGATGCAGCGGTCAGGACGGGTTACAGCTCCTGAGGAGAAGAGCATTATCATCCAGTTAATAAACACAGTGTTATCAGTACAAATATAAAAGCTCAAAATAAACAAAATAACACAATTCATTTCAAAATTCTTTAACTATAATGTCTGATGATAGAGCTAAAATATGTGTGAGAGAAAGACAAATTAAAATTGCATTGATGTAAACTGATTATTGTCTGTTAGTTCTTCATTGTTACTGATTGTTGGCACTCACATACGGGCTTAGAAACAGTTCAAGTCATGTTTGCACAGAAGAGTCTGTTAAAGTTGATCCAAAATTGACTATATTTAATAATTCATTTTTATGCATATTTTTGGCTACTTTATCTCCAATC
>NW_015747222.1:0-440 GCF_001515625.1 Sinocyclocheilus rhinocerous
ATAAGTAATGTTGCAACTACATGTCTACTAACTCTAGTAGAGTATTAGTAGAGTGGTAGTGTTAGGGTTAGAATAAGCTGACATGTACTTGCAAAGTTACTTGTAGTCAGTAGAATATCTTTTGGGAGACAGTCTACCAATCCTCTAATGACAGTTAGTTGACATATAGGTGCAATGTTACCTATTTTTTCCCCTTTCTCAAAACATTGAGTTGATTTCTGGGTGTCAAATCAGCTGTAAATGTTTTCACATATGATCACTGTGTGTAGGTAATCAGTAAATGAGTGTGGCAACACAAGCTGTTTGTTTTCAGTGATGCATCTAATGTAGAGGAATACGGTTAGCATTTCACAATTGCGAGTATAAAGCAGATAATATGCTTTCAGTTTTTGTAAAAAAAAAAAATCGTCTCAGGTTACTTATGTAACCATGGTTCCCTG
>NW_015747223.1:0-440 GCF_001515625.1 Sinocyclocheilus rhinocerous
TTCTCTGCACACTGAACATTAATCCACGGAGAAAACAAACAGATGAGATGAGTGCACTGGACTGATGGATACAGCGGTTTGAAGGCCTACACGAATGATTCAATGCATTGATGATGGCACAGCGATCGCTCTACAGTTCCTGCCAAAAATGCTTGAGGTTGTGGGTCTTTTTCTCTCTATGGAGAAGATCGAGAAATTCTTTCTGGTCTATTTTTATCACCACCATTATCAACTATCTGAACGACATAGCCTAAATCATTTGGGGTTCGTGCTGTATACGTTTTCCACATTTCAGTGGGAGTGCAATAGAGAAACCCTGATTAATGCAAAGATAGACTTGTTTTGCTATTGAGACTCTTCCTCAAATAACCACAATCAGCTGTGAAACAGGATCCATCCACTCACCATCCCTGCACATGTCGACAGGGCCACGGATGAGT
>NW_015747224.1:0-440 GCF_001515625.1 Sinocyclocheilus rhinocerous
ACCTACTGAAATGGCGACACTGTCTTTCTCTCTCCCTCTCTCTGTATCCTCACAACACCGTAGGTCTGAAAGTCTGCACCCGTCTTTCTCTTTTTCTCTTTAAAGCGCTTTATTTGTCCCTCAACTCACACTCTTTCACTTCTCTCCTCTGTTCTCCTGAGCTTTCTTTGTCTGAGCTCGGTATTCCGCCAGCACTTGGAGAGATGGAGGGAGAGAGGGTGGAGAAGCAGGGAACTGCAGCCGCTCTGGAGAGGCAGTAGAAAGAGCGGGAGAGTGAGGGGGAGAGAGAGAGAGGAAGGGAGGAAGGGAGGGAGAGACACAGACAGACAGGGAGGAGGGGAGTGAGAGAGTTGGAGCGTAGGGAGGGAGCTGTGAGCAGAATGTGTGAGGCGGTAGAGAGAGAAGCGTGTGAGCCGGTCTCCAGAAGCGACGCGACACTG
>NW_015747225.1:0-440 GCF_001515625.1 Sinocyclocheilus rhinocerous
GATAGGATAGGATCTGTTTGTGCAATGGCAGGGAAACCTGTTTGAAAACAATCTTTATTTTTTTGGAATTCCATTTTGTGATGTTAGTACTGTAGAAATAACACACTTTGACAGTAGATTATTTTCACCAATGCTTTAAATGGAAAATCCAGCTAAATTATGTGAATCCTGTTCCAGTTTACTTCGTCATATGGGGTGTTATTTACTCAATAATGTAAATATCGGTTGAATAACACACGAAGAGGTTTCACTAGGCCAAAATACTCGGCTCTAGTTTATAATATTTTACTTGTAAACATCTTGCTGTTGTTTAGCGGCTCACCTGAATATCCAGTAGGCAATTCAAATGAAGCTCCAGTTTCAATCTCCTCACAAGATACAGACAGGAGCTCTAAACCAATGATCTTCACCAAATCTCCAGTAGATAAACACACTTCACT
>NW_015747226.1:0-440 GCF_001515625.1 Sinocyclocheilus rhinocerous
ACATTATGTCGTTGATAAATTTTTTAGCTATATCGCCCAGCCCTACTCTAAAACATAAGATAGTTTTAATTTGTTCACTATTTTGTCACTGGACAATTTTCAAACTTCCATGTGTGGAATTTCATAGTTTGAAAATTTGCCAACAATGAATGTATAAATAACGGACATACTCATTTTTTGGATGAATAAGGCTTATTCATTCCTTACTACTACAGGTGTGTCCAAAGTTTTTGGCATTTGTTGTCTACAATTCAGTTTATAACTGGTTTGGTTTAAGAAAATTAGTACCGTTTATTGATGCATAATAACCCGAAAGCGTTTAAATCCCACATTGTCTTGAAAAACACAACGTGTCAGCAGCCTGCTGAGGAGCTTCACTTTATGGCTTCGTGTAAAGTTAAAGTGACACCTGTCAGATACACTCGACTGCCAAATAATGA
>NW_015747227.1:0-440 GCF_001515625.1 Sinocyclocheilus rhinocerous
ATTTAGACAGATATAAAATTACAAGTGGACGCAGCTTCTAATGACGTCATTGCCCCGGTCGACGTCCAACTAACCGGAAATGACTGTGCAGCCAACGCCAAAATACTAACCCCTTTTAAATTAATTCATACATTGTTTATAAAAGTACATATATATAGCGAGACAAAAAACTGATTACATACATGCATTATTAAATGTGAAATTACTAAAAAATATATTCGATCACGCTATGTGGCCGGAGAGCGGAGTCATCGGACCAATCAGAGGCGTCGCCGAGCATCACGTGACCCGATCAGGAAGCGACCCGAGTGAAATGCTGTACAGTGTCCGGTGACCGGAGCGCTGCTGTCCGTTATTCGTTCTAACCTGCAAACCTTACAAACGGCAGACCGTTCGCGTTCAGTTAGAGCTCTCATCTACAGGTAAGCGCGCGACTAAAC
>NW_015747228.1:0-440 GCF_001515625.1 Sinocyclocheilus rhinocerous
CAGAGAGGAGGCTGCTGCATCAACACTGTCAGATGACCTTCCCCCGCTGATCAAAACCAGTATCTGCGGCACACCCTCCAGCCGCCTGCTGCCAGAGGAGGGAGTAAAGACATTGTCTCTGACGTACTGGAGACCTGCCCCCGTGTAGAGGGCTCTGCCTCCTTTGTGCCTCAGACCTCTGACACCGTCGAGAATGTCTTCCTTTGTCATGTACGTGTTAAGATAGAAATTGACCTCTGCGTCTCTGCTGTACTGGACCACAGAAACGCGATCTCTGTTCTCAGCTATGTCCAATCTCTCCACCATTCTTTGCACAAACTCTTTCATTGCTGGGAACCCATTCCTAGTGCCATCCGATCCATCCAGCAGGAAGACAACATCTCTCCTCTGCCTACGGCCCTCAGCTAAGAAATAACAGTCATGGGTCAGATGGGGGACAT
>NW_015747229.1:0-440 GCF_001515625.1 Sinocyclocheilus rhinocerous
ACGGAAGGTGACCGACTTAGCTGATACTGTTGATAAGGAGAAGATTGCGAGAGAGATTGAATGCCTGGGGCAAAGGTGGGACGCCCTACTTAAGAAAGCTGAGAACAGGTAAAACTATTAACACAAATCTATTTTGGAAATGGAGTGTCCATTGTTGGCAAGTCAAATAGGAATAGACTATTATCACGCTTTGAGTGTAAAGCCAAAAAAAAAAATCCTTTGGTCGACCAATCCTAGGTTACAGCTCTAAATAAATATCGGTTCTTATTTTCCGACTCTGCTCATAAGATATCATTTGTCTTTTTCATGGGTAAAGGACTTTGTTTTATGTCGGTACAGTGTAATCAAACCCAGTCATGTCCAGCCATAAAACTAACTGCAATGTTTTTGGCAGACAAAAGCAGTTGGAGAATATTTTGGTGGTGGCACAGCAATTCCAT
>NW_015747230.1:0-440 GCF_001515625.1 Sinocyclocheilus rhinocerous
ACTTTACAGTGGAAAAAGTTGTTGGATTTACATGATTTAATCTTGTAGCCTACATCGGTTCCACATGAATCAAAATAATACCTAATAAAAAATAAAAAAAACTATTTTACAGGGTGGTGATTTCGTATGAATTTTTACAATGTTAATTGTACGAACACATGATTTTTAGAAAAAAGGTAAGCATGAAGGGCCACTCGATGGATCATACAAAAAAAATGTACGAAGGAAATTGTTGAAACTGTTTTACGAGGTGCTGATTTTATATTTGTACGATGTGAAGGTGAATCGCACTAAAACGTACGATTTTTAGAAAAACTGTCACTTGGGTGTAAGCAGATCGCACTAAAAATACAAATTCTTATGAATTAGCCATCAACTCGCCAAAACTTCATTATGAATTGTCATGAGATTGTGTTGTTAATGTCAATAGCAAAAGTGAA
>NW_015747231.1:0-440 GCF_001515625.1 Sinocyclocheilus rhinocerous
ACTAAATTTGCTTTGGGGCCCCCTCAATATCGGGGTCCGCGATCTGGGTTGGCTGGGTTGGGTGAAGCTTAATAATGCATTTTTGTCTGATAGAAATGCACTTCACAGTAAAGCAGTGATTTTGAGCTAGAACGCAGAAAATATACTGCTATTAAATGCTGTCTTCCTTTCCTCAGCCTCGTGTCGTTCCAAACCTGTGTGACTTACTTTCTTCTGTGCAACACAAAATATATTTTGTAGAATGTTACCACACCATTTTGGTTACCCTTGATTTCTACTTTATGGACAAAGATTTCTTGAATTTCTCAAATTATCTGATTTTATGTTCCACGGAAGAAGAAAAAAATCACAGGTTTGGAATGACATGATGTTGAGTAAATGATGACAATGTTCAATTTTGGGTGAACTATCCCTTTAAGAACTTTAACATTTGTAAATAG